>NC_134356.1:135905337-136060402 GCF_048569485.1 Anomaloglossus baeobatrachus
TGTTACAAGAAGCATATCCTCCTCTATATGTAAACCATCAATCTTGCGTAGAAAATCTGTGGTGTCTTGTAAATATGATGGTAGATTTACGACCAGCGACTTGAGTTGACTATCAATGTACTTACAGACATTGTCCGTGAGGCCACCTATTCCTGAAACAATAGGACGTCCAGGGGGGGTCATCGCATTTTTATGTACTTTTGGTAAAAAATACAACGTAGGGATAACAGGATCCACTACAGTTAATGCCTGTACAAGTTTCTGGTTGATGACTCCTTCTGTATATGCCCTATCTAATAGACAATCAAGAGTTTTTTTAAAAGCGGATAAAGGGTTGAACGTCAGTTTCTTGTAACATGCAGTATCCCTAAGCTGCCTATAGGCCTCTGTCTCGTACATAGTCCGAGGCCAGATCACTATATTCCCACCCTTGTCAGCCGGTTTGAACAGCACATCCGATAGTTTTTTCAAGTTATTCAAACTCTGTCTTTCAGCATTAGACAAATTGTCTCTATGTATAGCTGTAGGGATTTTCTCCAATTCTTTAGAGACAGATTTTACAAAAACATCAACTGTTGGACAAACCGACAAGGGTGGGAACCTAGTGGATCTGGGACGGATGGAAGATGGTATCTTACCCAGGGAGTCAGAAACATGCTCCTCGGAGAGTTCTTCCAGTATACGAATCGCTGTCCTTTCTTGGGTGGTTGGAAATTGTTCATGCATGTCTGCATTATGAAACCATTTTTTGCAGATAAGTGATCGAGCAAAAATGTTTAGGTCCTTGACCGCTGTAAAGAGATCAAATCTGTTACATGGAGAGAAGGTCAGCCCCTTAGATAGAACAGAAATATCAACAGGAGACAGAACATGATGAGAGAGGTTAATTACCTTGAGATTATCATTAGTTGAATCAAAATTTCTGTCCCTATATCCCTGTGATTTATAATTCCATTTCCTTTTGGCCCCATTATTATTGGACCGAGTGGTCATAGGCTGTGCAGAAATATCCGATTGGGCACTCGAGGATACAGATGATACTGAGGCTAACCTCTCTCTTTCTCCCATGGTAGATGGTTTTTTATGCCAGCGATAAACTCTGTTGTTCTGATGATCCTGGAGATCTCTGAGCAGCTTCCTTGATTGGTTCTCCTGTATTTGCTTCTCCCATACATCAAAATTTGTTTCCATCTGTTGATTGAAGTTACTAACCTGTGTAGCAGTGGCACTCGCCACCAACTGATTGATTTGTTCATCAATCGTTTTCTCTGCAGTGTCAAGATTCTCCTTGTTTATCCCAATGAGGAGCTCAATGAATTTAAAAGATGCATGAGTGCATATCTCCTCCCATTGTGTAACAAAATTCAAATCAGAAACCGGGAAGGATGGGAAAATCTGAATGCGCAGGCCCCTTGGTATTAACTTTTTTTCAAGGTAGTTTTTTAAAAAACACCATTCCACCATAGGCGTGTCCTTCTGTGCATTAGGTTTTTTAAATTCTTTTGTAGATCAGCCACATTATTAGATCCACTCGAATTAGTAAAATCACACTCATTATTAAAAACCTTACTAAGGTGATTGGTCCAGGAGGTTTCTCTGGACCTATAATCCATTTTATTGTTGACAATATTATCTGTAGAACACAGAAAATCAATAATGATTACCAAGGGTATGTCACATAGCAGGGAAAACACAATGTCTGGTAGTGACAATGCACCTCCAACCCTGAATATAATAAATGAATAGGCTGTAGCCAAAACCATGTAAACCAATAGAAAAATACAGCCACTACACAAATAATAATAATAAGGTATAGTTTTTATTAATGAATTAAAATGTATATAAAAGTGCAAAATAGCACAAGACAGCACGACAGAGGACAAAGACACAATTACAAACTGCTCCGCAATAATATAGAGTGAGAACTAAGTTGATATAAATATGTGCAAAATGGCTAATCACTATGCATAACACTGGATTTACAAGTTAATGGAATATATTAGAAAAATAAATAATATAAAAATGTATCAAAAAGTGTATGAAAAAATATAACACAATAAAGTGCAAATATAGTGCAAAATATGTAATATGCACTAAGTGGAATATATAATTGAGTGAATCCAAGTGGAGTTCCTATCAGTTGTTTGCACCAGTGCTAGACAAAAGGAGGTTCATCACTCATCCATATGAAGCAGAGAATAGCGAGCCGAAAAAATCGGTAATTAAAGCCAAGTGGCAGAAAGAATCATCAGAAGACGTTACCTGCGGTCATGTCCTGCTGCCGTGCCGACGCCAAACCAACACGTGTTTCGGCACGTGGCCTTCGTCAGGGAGGTGTGGTGTCGGACGGCAGGAGGAGAGCCCATATATACTGACATCCACCAATAGGGGTTAGTTTGTGGGACATGATTATCGGGCGCACGTAAGCAGGTCACGTCCGCAGCGCGCCGTCATGAAGGACGTCACCCGGGGGCAGAGCCGATGACGCGAGCGGCCGAGGATCACGTGGAAAACCACATGGTCCCGGGCGATCACATGACTGGGTCCGAGCACGGGGATATAGACGCCCCCACGATGACGCACACCGGACAGACCAGTGCATGCGCACATCCCAGTGGAAATCCATACAATAAGGAAGAGAACATACGTTATAGATAATTTTAAGAAGTGAGACATAATAAAGTATGAATGTGTAAAGAACATGAATGAAAGTGTCAAAAAAGTGGACTGAAGGGGAAATATGTGCAATAAATATGTGTATGTAACATGTGTATATTAAACATAAAATAGTGCAATTAAGTATTACTGTGAATGTAAATGGATCTGGACCTTGGATACCGTTTATCCCAAAGGGCTGAATGATATTTTGAGCTTTGCCCCCTTCCTTAATCCCTAAAATGCTGGTGATGATAATATATATTTTACGGGCTGTCCATTCTGTGTATTGGTATTTTTATCTTCTCTAAAATAATTTTTATCCAATTTTATACTAGCCACAATGTTTATATGTATTTTATTCTTGGTGGTGTCTTTTTTGTCTATATGGTATATTAATTTAATTTATTATATATTTTCTAGTATTACCTCTGACGGCTTGTCTATCTGATATTGATGATTTTTTGCCCTATCCATCTGATGTGATATACCCCTGTGGATGAAATAAAAATGGGAAGAATGAAGAAAATAAAGGGACATATAAAAAAACTTTTACTCACAATTATATTTGATATGTTTTTTATTGTATATTTTAATGTATATTTAATTATGTACTAATTGTTAATGCACTTGTCACATATATACATACTCACAGTAATACTTAATTGCACTATTTTATGTTTAATATACACATGTTACATACACATATTTATTGCACATATTTCCCCTTCAGTCCACTTTTTTGACACTTTCATTCATGTTCTTTACACATTCATACTTTATTATGTCTCACTTCTTAAAATTATCTATAACGTATGTTCTCTTCCTTATTGTATGGATTTCCACTGGGATGTGCGCATGCACTGGTCTGTCCGGTGTGCGTCATCGTGGGGGCGTCTATATCCCCGTGCTCGGACCCAGTCATGTGATCGCCCGGGACCATGTGGTTTTCCACGTGATCCTCGGCCGCTCGCGTCATCGGCTCTGCCCCCGGGTGACGTCCTTCATGACGGCGCGCTGTGGACGTGACCTGCTTACGTGCGCCCGATAATCATGTCCCACAAACTAACCCCTATTGGTGGATGTCAGTATATATGGGCTCTCCTCCTGCCGTCCGACACCACACCTCCCTGACGAAGGCCACGTGCCGAAACACGTGTTGGTTTGGCGTCGGCACGGCAGCAGGACATGACCGCAGGTAACGTCTTCTGATGATTCTTTCTGCCACTTGGCTTTAATTACCGATTTTTTCGGCTCTCTATTCTCTGCTTCATATGGATGAGTGATGAACCTCCTTTTGTCTAGCACTGGTGCAAACAACTGATAGGAACTCCACTTGGATTCACTCAATTATATATTCCACTTAGTGCATATTACATATTTTGCACTATATTTGCACTTTATTGTGTTATATTTTTTCATACACTTTTTGATACATTTTTATATTATTTATTTTTCTAATATATTCCATTAACTTGTAAATCCAGTGTTATGCATAGTGATTAGCCATTTTGCACATATTTATATCAACTTGGTTCTCACTCTATATTATTGCGGAGCAGTTTGTAATTGTGTCTTTGTCCTCTGTCGTGCTGTCTTGTGCTATTTTGCACTTTTATATACATTTTAATTCATTAATAAAAACTATACCTTATTATTATTATTTGTGTAGTGGCTGTATTTTTCTATTGGTTTACATGTTTGGTGAGTACCCTGAACCCCCAGGTGTTTCACAGAAGTTTATAATGTTGAGCTGTGAAAATAAAAAAAAATACATTTTTACCACAAAATTGTTATTTCAACCAGGTAGTTTTTTTTTTTACAAGAGTAAAAGGAAAAAATTCAGCATAAAATTTATTGGGCAATTTCTCCTGAGTTTGGCGATACCTTATATGTGGTGGAAATAAACTATTTGGACACAAAACAGGGCTCGGAAGGGAAGGAGTACCTTTTGACTACAAAATTGGCTGGAATCAATAGCGGACGCCATGTTGCATTTGGAGAGCCCCTGAGGTGCCTATACAGTGAAGCTCCCCAACAAATGGCCCCATTTTGGAAAATAGACCCCTCAAGGATTTTATCTAGATGTTTGGTGAGTACCCTGAACCCTCAGGTGCTTCACAGATGTTTATAATGTTGAGCTGTGAAAATAGAAAAATACATTTTTACCACAAAATTGTTACTTCAACCAGGTAGCTTTTTTTTTTTACAATAGTAAAAGGAAAAAAATCAGCAAAAAATTTATTGTGCAATTTCTCCTGAGTATGCTGATACCTTATGTGTGATGGAAATCAACTGTTTGGGTGCACAGCAGGGCTCGGAAGGGAAGGAGCGCCATTTGACTGCACAATTGACTGGAATCATTAGCGGACGCTAGGTTGCATTTGGAAAACCCCTAAGGTGCCTAAACAGTGGAGGTTCCCCAAAAGTGACCCCATTCTAGAAACAAGACATCTCAAGGCTGTTATCTAGGGGTATAGTGAGCATTTTGAATCCACTAGTACTTCACAGAATTTGATAAGCTTAGGTTGTCATATTGAAAATTTTCATTTTTTTTTCACAAAAATGTTGCTTTAGCATCATATTTCTTACTTTTTCAAGAGGCAACAACAAAAAGTGGACCCCACAGGTTGTTATCCAATGTCTTATGAGTGCAGGGATACCCCACATGTGGCCAAAAACCTCTGTTTGGATAAATGGGAGGGCTTGGAATGGAAGGAGCACCATTTGAATTTTGGAAAAGTTGAAATAAATTGCGGACACCATGTCACATTTGCAGGGCCCCTTTGGTACTTGTACAGCAGAAACCCCCACACGTGACCCCATTTTGGAAACTGGACCCCTCAAGGATTTTATTCAGGAGTATAGTAAGCATTTTGAATCCACAAGTACGTCACAAAAATGTTGCTGTAGCAACAAATTTCTCACTGTTAGGCTATGTGGCCATGATTCAGCGACACGGTGTCTAGTACACAGTGCCAGCTTTCCTGCAGAGATGTGAGTGTTGTCCATGGGAGAACGCAGCTGCCCATGCCCACGATTTGGGTTCAGGCTGCTGTGGACTTTAGCTCTATTCTACCTGTAGAAAACACTCTTGTCTCCGCAGCATAAATTGACATGCTGAGGCTCGGGAAGCTGCACCACAGGTCGGTTTATGCTGTGGAGAAAAGAAGCACAGTGGGCATGGGATTTCTAAAAATCCTTCCATTGTGCTTCTACTGCACAATGCAGCATTATGGACGCAGGGAAAACACCCTGCGCCCAAAACGCTGCAAACCCTGATCGTGGGCGCACAGCCTAAAATGCTACAATGGATAAATGGATAGATGTCAAACAAATATAACATCCCACCCCCTGCATATTCTAAGCTGGTGCCCTTTAGTGCCTTTCATGTGGCACTAAAGGGTACCTATCCTTGTATTTAGACCCCCAAAAAAATAATAATTAAAATAAATGACGTGGGGTCCCCCCTATTTTTGATAACCAGCTAGGTTAAAGCAGGTAGATGGAGCCTGCAAACCACAACTGACAGCTTCACCTTGGCTGGTGATCAATTTGGAGGGCTCCCCAGGCTGTTTTTTTTAAAAAAAAAACAAACAAAAAAAACCGTGGGGTTCCCCACAAATTAGATCACCAGCCAAGGTGAAGCTGACAGCTGGGGTTTGGTATTCTCAGGGTGGGAAGACCCATGGTTGTTGGACTCTTCCCAGCCTAAAAATAGCAGGCCGCAGCTGCCCCAGATGTGGCGTATCTGTTAGATGCGCCAATCCTGGCGTTTCACCCAACTCCTCCCGTTGCCCTGGTGCGGTGGCAAACGGGGTAATAAATGGAGTTGATACCAGATGTGTAATGTTACCTGACATCAAGCCCAGCAATTAGTGATGTCACGGCGTCTATCAGATACCCGACATTACTAATTGACAGTAATAAAAAAAAATGACAACAAAAAAAAAATAATTTGAAAAAACACTCCCCAAAACATTCCCTCTTTCACGAATTTATTGAAAAGAAAAAAAAAAAAATCGGGTCTGCTGTAATCCATTTTGAAGGTCCCACGACAATTTTGGACCTTCTAGAATATGGGGAGCACATTCAGGGAGTGTATTCCCCATTTTATAGGCATGCAGACCCTCCATGTGAGGAGTGTGAGTGCAAAGAATCTGCACCCACTCTCCCCAGGTCACAGCAGCAGAGAGCGAGCAGCCAGCGCAGCTCCACAGCTCACACTGAACACAGGAAGCTGAGCTGACAGCCGCTCTGCACAGTACACACATGTGACCAGCGCTACAGAAGAAGAGGAGGGATCACAGGGATCGCTGAGGCTAAGGTACTGGGGAACACCGGGACACACCGTTGAGGTATGGGGGGTGACCTGGCAGGGCCTGGGGAGGAGTTTTCTGTCGCATGTGTCCTGGCACATGCGACAGAAATCAGAGGGAGAGGGTGAATGCGGGCGGCGTGCTGCTGTGCGCGCCGGTGTGCCCGTCGCCATCTTGGATTATAGAGGGGGTGGTGGGGGTCGGGGGGGGCACTTTGGCGACACCGTGGGACCGAAGGGGCCGGATAAGAGATTTATCTCCCAGCTGACATGTTTGATCATGCCAGGTGGGAGATAAATAATTTTTTACCGGCGCTGTCAATTACTGTAACGTGATCATCTGATATGGTGAATACCGGTGATCACGTGAGCGGGGACCGGAAAAAACGGCCTGAATCATGATCTCTGGGGTCTCAGCTACCCCCGGTAGCTGAAACCCCAGAGATTTTCCATCGCTGGGGGGCGCTACTGTACCGCCCCACGCTCGGCTGAAGCTGGGCTGCTCGGATCCGGGCTCGTTGGTGGGTGGCTCGAACGCCTCCGGACCCGGGGTCACTTCGCTCTGAAAGGGGATGCTGGCGCTTTTGGTGGAGGTTAGGTAGGTGCACGGCAGGAGCCGCGCTTGAGTTCGTGATTCCACCCACGGGATGTGGTGAAGGTAGACACCACCGCTGTAGTTACGGGGTACCCGGGGGAGATGGTAGTGCAGCAAGATGTGTTAACCCCTCCGTGGGCAGGGATGGTGGCCCCGGGACCCGTTGGGGGTAGCTGGGCGGTGCAGAGCGGTGCGCGGCCGGATGGCACTGCTGTACTCACTGTTATTGACACACACAAGTCTCTGGTAAACCAAGCTGATGGTGGTCTGGTCCCCCACCCGGTTCGGTGGTCTTGGCCTTTCTCCTGCACCTTGTTGTGTACTTGGGCTGCCTGCGCTTCAGTGACGGGAGTCTGCTCCCCGGCTTTGTGGATGTCGGGAGAGCCCGTTTGCCCACAGACGCTGGCCCATGGGATCTCTCTGCCTGTGCGGTGGCTTTCTATCCCCCTCGGTGGGCTGTTGTCTTCAGTCGGGACTTGGGTGGGAAAGGACCTATAGTCCAGACCGCAATCAGTTAATTCACTCAGTCCAGTGGATTCTGGACCTCATTTCAGGGTCTGAATACCCCCCTGTGTGCTCCGGTTTCCGAGTCGGTTCCCCGGGTCGGTACCGGTGGGCCACTACCCTGTCCCGGTCCACCACGGTTCCACCGAGCCGTCTTCCCGGCTCCTGCAGGCTAAGGCCACCATATGCCTCCTAGCCAAAGGTGCCCGGGCTCCAACCCCGACACCTGTCAGACTGCTGCAGACCTGGGCACAGGCCTGCTTCCACACTCACTACTCAACTCTTTAGACTACACTGTTTGTTTCCAGCCTCAGGCCCTCTGAACTCCTCGGTGGGTGCGGCCAACCTGATGGCTCCGTCCCCTGGTGTGTTCATCAAGCACTGAGGGAGGTGACTAGGTTTTAATGGTTGGCTGATGACACCTTTTTGGGGGACAGGTGTAGTGCAGGGGTCTATCTGTGACTACCTGGCTAGTCCAGGGCGTCACACTACAAGCTTTTTTTGGCATGACATCTCAAAGCGTCGGTATAGAACAAGTACCCTGTTTTTCTGACAGTCTTGAGACGTTAGGCCTTCGTTATCTGGTTAATAACTTTACACAAATTTTTATCTAGAATCTTTATTCCTTCATAAATTTTCAGATTTCTTGCAACGCCGTTTGCAGGCTGATCCAAGTTCTAGATATTTTTCATCTGGTAATGTCCCCTCATGTAATGTAAACTTGAAGTGAGTTGTGTATATCCAGCTGTGGTGTCATTGGCTCATATATCAGCACAGCTTGTATGCTGCACTTCATAACTCTTAATGTGCTTTCTTCCTTTTCTATGTCCTGTTTTTTTCTGCCCTTCCTTATCTGTACATACTTAGGCTATGTGCCCACGTTGCATATTTGTATGCAGTTACGCTGCCTTCTGCACTGCAGCGTAACTGCATGCGTCCTGCGTCTTCAGCACAATCTATGAAGATTGTGCATAATCCATGCCCACGTTGTGTTTTAGAACGCAGCGATTTGCATGCAGAAATTTTCATCCAAATCACTCCGTAAAAAAAGCAACATGTCACTTCTTTTGTGCGCTTTGGTCCCATTAAAATGAATGAGGGAGTTCAAAACGCAACGAAAATTCATCACTGTGCGCTTGCACTGCATTTTTTTTGCGGTCTGAATGATACAGAATGCATGCAGTTTGCCCTGGAAGTGGAGGTCAAGAGGTTTCCTTTTGACCTCACATCCTGGCAAAGTACAGACATCTCTTTCTGCATTTTTGGAGAGAGGCTCTTTTTGTTTTTTGTTTCCTAGCCAGGTTTGGAGCAATTATTTTTCTCTGCGAGCAATGGCGTGGTATAATCGCTTAAAGATTGACGTTCCTAAGCTGATCAGCCTGGTGAGTATAGTCTGTGTTTATTTTTTTTTGCCCCGTACTGTAGTCTCCGTCACCTGGTGCTGCCCCGAACTGTAGTCCCTGTCACCTGGTGCTAGACCGCACTGTAGTCCCTGTCACCTGGTGCTGGCCCGCCCCATACTTTACTCCCCGTCACCTGGTGCTAGCCCATCCCATACTTTACTCCCCATCACCTGGTGCTGGCCTGTCCTGTACTTTACTCCCCGTTACTTACCTGGTGCTGCCCCGTACTGTAGTCCCTGTCCCCTGGTGCTGGCCCGTACTGTAGTCCCCGTCACCTGGTGCTGCCCCGTACTGTAGTCCCCGTCACCTGGTGCTGCCCCGTACTGTAGGCCCCGTTCCCTGGTGCTGGCCCGTACTGTAGGCCCCGTCACCTGGTGCTGGCCCGTACTGTAGTCCCCGTCACCTGGTTCTGGCCCGCACTGTAGTCCCTGTCACTTGGTGCTGGCCCGCACTGTAGTCCCTGTCACCTGGTGCTGGCCCGTCAAGTACTTTACTCCCTGTCACCTGGTGCGGGTTCGTCCCGTACTTTGCTCCCCATTACTTACCTGGTGCTGGTCCATCCCGTGGTGCTGTCCCATCCCGATGTTCTTCCCCTTTCGCTCCTGCTACCCCGTCCACTCCTGCTTCAATGAGGCTTTCTTCATGAGCTGAGGTGATGTCACCCTAGCCATGGGAAATGACCGCAAGTCACCCGGCGTAAGAAAAATGCTCACGCCGGGTGCTTACTGATTAAATTTAAATAATTAAAACTTTTTTTGTTCTTATCTTATCTATCGATTCTTTCTTTGTATGTATATTTTCTGTCTTTCCATGTATCCTTCTTTCTACGTGTTTGTTCTATGTTTCCATGTATCCATCTTTCTATGTTTTTGTTCTATCTTTCCATGTATCCATCTGTCTATGTTTTTGTTCTATCTTTCCAGTATCCATCTTTCTATGTTTTTGTTCTATCTTTCCATCTATCCATCTGTCTATGTTTTTGTTCTATCTTTCCATGTATCCATCTTTCTATGTTTTTGTTCTATCTTTCCATGTATCCATCTTTCTATGTGTTTGTTCTGTTTCCATGTATCCATCTTTTTATGTTTTTATTCTATCTTTCAATGTATCCATCTTTCTATGTTTTTGTTCCATCTTTCCATGTATCCATCTTTCTATGTGTTTGTTCTATCTTTCCATGTATCCATCTGTCTATGTTTTTGTTCTATCTTTCCATATATCCATCTTTCTATGTGTTTGTTCTATCTTTCCATGTATCCATCTTTCTATGTGTTTGTTCTATTTTTCCATGTATCCATCTTTCTGTTTTTGTTCTATCTTTCCATGTATCCATCTTTCTATGTGTTTGTTCTATCTTTCCATGTATCCATCTTTCTATGTGTTTGTTCTATGTTTCCATGTATCCATCTTTCTATGTTTTTGTTCTATCTTTCCATGTGTCCATCCTTGTCTGGTTTTGTTCTATCTTTCCATGTATCCTTTTGTTTTTTCTTTCGAAATTTCAATTTATCTGTACAATGTGTGTTTTTTTCCCAGACCATGGTTTTTAGTGTTCTTTTGTGTTTCTAGGTGAAGTCTATGCCCTGCCTATGGGACCCATCCTCGCCAAACTATAGTCAGAAACAAAAGAGGATAAGCAGCTGGACAACCATCTCCCGGGATCTTTACCCCCGGTGGCATGAGGCTTATCATATTCTCCAGAATCAAATTGGTAATGTTAAATGATGCTTCCTTCTGTATACCAAAATATTTTATACTCTGTCTCCAACATTTTTTAATTTTTATTTTTATTTGTTCCAGAAAAAGATATACGTAAAAGATGGAGGTCAGTTAGGGACCGGTACAATCGATTCCAAATGGATGCCAACCGAAGTGGATCTTCGCCATCAAAAGTGAAATGTGCTTTCCAGGATGCGTTGCAGTTTACAAAATAGTTACCCAAAAACTACCCAATGTTACCCATGTTACCAATTTGTTAATTTTCTAAATTCTAAAAATGAAATATTTTATGTATTCACAGGACACAAGGAAATATTGCTTGTCCACAGGAACCTGCCAGGCCTCTGAAGATTCCAACATGGCGACAACCGAACAGCATGACAGTCCCAGCCCAGGCGGTTCGTTGATGGCAGCGGCAACTTCAGTGTCCGGGATCTGTCACAACACCCAAAGAGCAAAAAAAAAAAGAAAAAAATACCACCTGAACACAAGGCGAGCCCACTCCTGACCCACTAACTAATCAAACTTTGGAGATACTTAAAAGTTCGACACAGGAGGATCATTTCGACAATTTTGGTGCCAGCATTGCAAGTAGATTGCGTCTCCTTAAGAATCGGTCTAAGCAATCCGCCTGCATAACAGCCTGTTGTTCGTTAATGGCACGCTTTGAGGAAGATGGGCCCTTCCCAACAGGAGGTGAGCTTGTCAGTGGCATAGAACAAATATTTATTAGGAAACAACAGGCAAGACTACCAATTGCAACCCTAAGGGCGGCTTTGCACGTTGCAACATCGCACGTGCGATGTCAGTGGGGTCAAATCGAAAGTGACGCACATCCGGCGTCACTTTCGACATCGTAGTGTGTAAATCCTAGATGATACGATGAACAAGCGCAAAAGCGTCGTAATCGTATCATCGGTGTATTCTCCGACATTTCCATAATGCCGGTGACGCGACAGGTACGATGTTGTTCCTCATTCCTGTGACAGCACACATCGCTGAGTGTGAAGCCGCAGGAGCGAGGAACATCACCTTACCTGCCGCCGGCGGCTATACGGAAGGAAGGAGGTGGGCGGGATGTTTACATCTTTCTCATCTCCGCTCCTCCGCCGCTATTAACTGCCTGCCGTGTGACGTCGCTATGACGCTGCACGACCCGCCCCCTTAGGAAGGAGGCGGGTCGCCGGCCAGAGCGACGGTCGCAGGGCAGGTAAGTGCATGTGAAGCTGACGTAGAGATCATTTTCGCTATGCCAGCTATGACAAGATATCGTACCTGCGACGGGGGCGGGGACTATCGCGTGTGACATCGCAGCATCGGCTTGCGATGTCGCAATGTGCAAAGCCCGCCTTACACCACCAAGTGCCACCCTAACAACACCTAGTGCCACCATTCAAACTCCACCTGTCCCGTATTCCTTTGTCCATCCCTCCCCCTACCCAGACTTTCCTACTACATATGGGGTGAGACCTGCCACTCCATATTATCAAGCACAAGTAAGGCAGGAGGTGCACCCAAAAAACACGGAACAAATTACCCACCCAATGACTGGCCCATCACAAGGGTTTGAAGCCATGACCGGCTCCTATTCTCAACACTTATTTAACCCCTTCAGCCCCCGGGCACTTTCCGTTTTTGCGTTTTTGTTTTTTGCTCCCCTTCTTCCGAGAGGCGTAACTTTTTTATTTTTCCATCAATCTTGCCATATGAGGGCTTGTTTTTTGCGGGACGAGTTGTACTTTTAAATGAAACCATAAGTTTTACCATATAGTGTACTGGAAAACGGCAAAAAAATTCCAAGTGCGGAAAAATTGCAAAAAAAGTGGGATTGTACAATAATTTTTGGGATATTTTATTCACCGTGTTCACTATATGGTAAAACTGATGTGTGGGTATGATGCCTCAGGTCGGTGCGAGTTTATAGACACCAAACATGTATAGGTTTACTTGTATCTAAGGGGTTAACAAAAATTCACAAGCTTGTCTGAAAAACGTGGCGCACGTTTTGCGCCATTTTCCAAAACCCGTAGCGTTCTCATTTTTCAGGATCTGAGGCTCAGTGATGGCTTATTTTTTGCGTCTTGACCTGACGTTCTTAACGGTACCATTTTTGCGCAGATGCTACATTTTGATCGCCTGTTATTGCATTTTGCGCAAAATTTGCGGCAACCAAAAAACGTAATTTTGGCGTTTGGAATTTTTTTGACGCTACGCCGTTTACTGATCAGATTCATTGATTTTATATTTTGATAGATCGGGCATTTCTGAACGCGGCGATACCAAATATGTGTGTATTTTTTATTTTTTTAACCCTTTAATTTTCAATGGGGTGAAAGGGGGGTGATTTGAACTTTTAGGTTTTTTTATTTTTTTTTAATTTTTTAAAACTTTTTTTTTTACTTTTTTTTTTTATTTTACTAGTCCCCCTAGGGGGCTATTGCGATCAGCAATCCGATCGCTTTGCACAATCTGCAGATCTCAGCTACAGAGCTGAGAACTGCAGATTTGCTGCTTCACTTTCAATGCCGGCTGTATTCCGGCATTGAGAGGAAGTGACTCATGTTAGCCACAGGCGTCATCACATGATGCTGTGCTACCATGGCAACCGCCGAAAGTCACGTGATCATGTCACGTGACTTCCGGCGGGGGCGGGGTAAGTCACTGTCATGGCGGCGCCCATGTACATATCGCTGCCAAGACTTTGGCAGCGAAATGTAAGGGGTTAATGGCCGCGGGTGAAAGCGATTCCACCCGCGGCTAGCAGGCACACATATCAGCTGTTGATAACAGCTGATATGTGCGCGTCTCGCCGCCGCCCGCCGGCGGCAGGGGGCGGGGCTTACCGGAGCACGATCCATGACGTATCTAGTACGTCATGGGTCGTTAAGGGGTTAATCTTTAAATTAAAATTTAAAAAAAATGTATGTTTATTACACTGTTATGTTAAACACTGTAAAATAAATACTGGGTCCTATTCTCAAAAATTATTTAATCTTTA
Source organism: Anomaloglossus baeobatrachus (assembly GCF_048569485.1). NCBI lineage: Eukaryota > Metazoa > Chordata > Amphibia > Anura > Aromobatidae > Anomaloglossus > Anomaloglossus baeobatrachus. The sequence continues at coordinate 135,919,530 of NC_134356.1, forward strand.
AAAAAAAAAAAAAATTGTATGTTTATTACACTGTTATATTTAACACTGTAAAATAAAAAATACTAGGTTTCTAATGTATCTTTTTTGTTAAATAAATTGTTAAAAACAGTTTTGACTTTGTGTCTGTGTGCGTATGTGTGTTAACTTCATTTTTTTTGTTTCATCAAAAATTGGACACAATAATTACATCATTTTTTATTTAAAACATATTTATTTCACAAAACATAAACATGTCAACATGTCGCATTTTAGGGATTAATTTGGGGGGACAAGGTGTACTATTCCATTGACCGGGACAAAAATCTTAAACATCTTGTCTTTCATTCTGGGTCCTGTCTTCTCTGCTGATCTGGCTGCTCAATACCGACACTGGAGTATTGCCAGTGCACGGCACCTTCAGGACTCATAAAGTAGTCAGTGAAGGTCTCTCTCACCGAGACACCGGAGTTACTTGGCCGACCAGAAACGGTCAGTACTGGCATAAAGCTTCGTGCCTGCGCTTCTTCAACTACATCACTGCTGTACTGACGAGCAAAATTGTGTAGAGCACAGCACGCTTTTATGACAGCATCAACCGTGTTTGGTTTTAACTGGATGGCTGAGTGAAAGATCCTCCACTGACTACTCATGATTCCAAAGGTGCACTCCACATATCTACGTGCACGACTCAGCCGATAGTTAAAAATCCTCCGCCGGTCATCCAGTCCCCTCCGTGGGTATGGGCGCAGCAAGTTTGTTAGTAAAGGAAAAGCTTCATCCGATACCATCACAAAGGGGACTGGATGTGTGGAGCCCGGCAAAGGTTGTGGGGCTGGGAGTGTTCCGAAATCTTGAAGAATTTGCAGCCCAATCTGTAATGTTCTCAACATCCGAGAATCCCCCGTACTGCCATAAGCACCAACGTCAATGGCCACAAAGTTGTAATGGGCATCAGCCACCGCCATGAGGACCACTGAAAAATATTTTTTGTAATTAAAAAAACAGGATCCTGATCGCGGTGGCTTCTGAACCCTAACATGTTTGCCATCAACGGCACCTATGCAGTTGGGGAAGTTGTCCACAGTCTGAAAGCCTGCTGCAACCTGCAGCCACATCTCCTCGGTTGGGGACGGCATCACTATGGGCTGCAACGTCTGCCAGATCACGTTGCATGAGCACCTAACAATTTTGGAAGTGGTAGATTTACCAACCCGAAATTGCAGATGCAGGGATGCGAAACTCTCTCTAGTGGCAAGAAACCTGTAAAATAAAAGGAACAAGAAAAAGGAAATTAATCAAAATTTTGGATTGGCTACAGTTTTCTCTGATATTTTCAAACAGAAATCAACATATCCATACATTGCAATCTAAAAACAACCATTTCATTTAAACATTTCAAATAGGTGGAATACATGGCGTTGGCTGTAATATGTATTTTTGTTTGTCTCCCAGGCTGTGTCCCACTATGTCTGTCTGTGTCTCTCTATCTCTTTGTCTGTCTGTCTGTCGGTCTCTGTCTCTTTCCCTGGTTGCATTGTGACAGGCAAATATTCCATTCAAAGGCATGGCTGTGGATTCTGCTGAAATTTGCATTTACTGTAGGGTTTTGAAATTTAATTTTGTTGCGGTACTAACATAAAAGATAGTCGATGACATTCCCAGAGTCAAATGAGGCATCTGTGCTACATTTTTGGATTTTACAGGCGATGATGCTGTTTATTTTAAGAACACACAAATTACGTTCCAACCTACTGCAAGGTGATGAGCAACCTTTCCTCAGCAGAGATCGAATTTTGCATCACGGTGTCTTTGTATCTCAGGTCTCTTTTCACAATTGCTAGCAGGCGATCAAATGCATGTATGGGTAACCTACAGAAAGAAATAAATTTGTCGCGATACCTGTTTAAAAAAACAAAAAACAAAACAAAAACAGTTACAAATGGAAGCATAGATCACATGTTAAATGATTATGTACTCATTTATTGATTTGAAGTTCGTATACGTTAGTTTATAAAACACATGGATGACAATGGTTTCTTAACACAGTGAAGATACAGATTTTACACGGCGGATACATATTGAAAAAATTAAAAAAAAAAAAAAAAAGAGAAGAGATACATATAGAACTATGGATTTACACAGGCATCATATACAAATGTAGCGATCAAAAAGAGACTAGGTTTTACTCACCGCCTTAAATCACTGTACAATAAGGTGAAATGGCCCTTCTCCTCACGTCCCTTTACTAGTGGATGAATCCACATCTTCTTCGTCATTGCCTACAACATATAGTACTGGTTAATTTTGCACAACACATCAAACAGAAACATGTAAAAATGAAATAAAACAATTACCTGGTGTCTCTGACGACAACGTAATAGCAATAGAATAATCAGCAGGCAATTTCGCTGAGCCCTGCGCAGCCGTATGTGCCCTAGATGGTTTGGCATTTTATACCAGTTTGCTTCAACAATGGAGAATGTGGAGAAGAAGGAAATGACATCAGAGGGTTTTTTTTTCCTTGGGACTAGGTTCAACAAGCTTAATTTACACTGACAATGCATAGCAAAGCGCAGCAAAAAAAACGCATAAAAAACACATGCGCTTTTCATGCATTTCATTTCTTGCCTACACGCAGTTGTCCCGTTTGCCAGAGGGTGCATTTTTTTCTGCACTTGCAATACGCAACATGGGCACATAGCCTTTCTCTCATTTCCACAATGTGCAAATCTGTCTACATGCTCCTCCAATTCCTTGCTAGATATCTAAGGCCCCCTTCACACATGATGTTTTGTCCCTCCATGTGGCTATCCATGTGTATGTGAGTTCATCCATGTTTTATTTGTGTTCTGTGTGCCATCCATGTGACATCCGAGTGATATATACAGGATAACAATGCATTACACTTAAATTAATAGTTTGGAGTTGTAAAAGGTGTGCAAAGATTGATAGATGGCTAACAGATACCTAGATAGATTGCACAGCTATTTAGTCAAATAAATATATAATTAAATGAAAAAATGACTTGGGGTTGCCCTCATTTTTAATAACCAGCAAAGTGAAGCAGGCAGCTGTGAGCTGATGTTATTAGGCTGGGAAGGACCATGATTATTGGGCCCTTACCAGCCTAAAAAAACAGTCTGCAGCCACCCCAGGATTGTCACATCTATTAGATGTGCTAATTCTGGTGCTTCACCTCGGCTCTTCCTGATTGCTCTGGTGCGCTGGACTGACCAATAGCTCTGATGATTTGCTACATTTTTGCAAAATCACTCATCTAGATTAAGTACTTACAGAGACTGCTGAAGCAAAATGGAAGACATTTTTTAACAATGACTATTTAGAATGTTGTGGAACTTTGCTTCTAAGAAGTGAATAACCATTAAAAACTTATGTAGAAAGGTGTACATGGTCTTTAAGAGTAGCAAAAAAGAAAGGCCAGTTTTAGTAAATTCTCACGTCAGCTAACACTGTAATTTGTTTGGACTTATGCTTATGAGTAAATTCACATGCATTTACTCCAAAGATTTCTGTTTTGAAAGATAGTTCTATTTAGAGAGGAGTTACATTTTTGAAATCCGAATGCCATTTTCACAGAATTTTCCCCCAAAAATTGTTTTGCAGCGAATGAATTTGTGCAAATTTCAATACTTCAAAAATTTGTAATTGCTCATTAAATACACATGGGAAGGGGAGAGAGACTTTGCTGACCATGAGAGCTTCTACTTTATAGAAAAAAGAAAGAGGGAAATAGAGGACTCTGTTGACCATAAGTGCTTAAAATTTACAGGTGATAGAGAATATTCTGCTGACCGTAAAAGCTTACAGTTTGCAGGAGAGGACCTCACTGACTATAAGAGCTGATACCCTAGAGAAGAGTGATTAAGGACCCCTCTGACTATAATAGCTTACACTCTACAGGAGAGTGAGCAAGGACACCTGAACACTGAATGAAAGCTATAGCCAGCTGTTCTCTATTGCTAATTAGATCTGCTATAAAGACTTCTCTCCTAGCTCAGGTAATCACTGGTGATAGTTTCTACTTTTCTTGCCTCTAGAGGAAACCTGTGAGCTGTGGACCAAGAAGACATTCAGAGAACATTTGCCATGTGAAAGCTGTGTTGAGTTTTTCTCTTCCTTAGTCTTTTTTTGTTTTTTTCCGCTCTGGTTTGTTCTTTATTATTAACTCTTCTTCTTGTTTGGAGTGCTTCTTATGATTGCAGTTTATATTAACCTTGTCTGTCTAATCCTCCCTGTGTTTTTAACCTTGAGTGGGACTAGTGTTACCGCTACCCTGCGCAGTATACAGGGCTGAGTTCAGTGAAAGACAGAGATAGGCACGTAATCGGCGACGGGGTGAAAGAACCAATATAAGACCGTAAGGGAGTGTAAGGATCAGCCTCAAGTGAGTTTAGGAGGTGACCCCGCTCCCCTTTCCCTATGGTATACCATGTGTGTTGCGGTGCCCACTGCAGGTTCCTGTGTACCTGACGGAACGCACTGCGTGACACCCGCTGACCATAAGAGCTTATCCTCTATGAAAGACACTTTCCCAGTAACACTGGAAATGGAAATAATTCTGTGCCACATTAGAAACCACTCATTTCTGATAGTCGAGGTACTAACCACCACTGTACAAGGTATGATAATCCATAAGATGTCATAGCTCAGGGTATTATGGTGAGGCCTGCCTGGGAATGCAACATGTTGATTGCTTGCTCTTTGATGCTTCAGCAGTGTGGAAAATGGTGCTGTGCAAGTTTTTATTTTTGACATCCAAATCTCAAAAATGTTTCAATTCACATGAAACTACAAATTTCAGGAAATGCGACTCAAACTCGACCCTCTGCAAATTGATCCATTCATCTCCAGTTCTACTTCTTTTCATGGGGTTGTTTTGGTTGTAAACATGTGGATTTCTGCAAGTTCAGGTAAATTGAACACTTGTAGATACATTTTTCATGTGTAAATCCACCCTTAGCACCCAAACCATTTTAAGATTGGGCAATTTCTTTTACTAGTACTTGCAATATTAAAACACCATTCTACGTGATTTTTAACTCTACCAACCCTTTTTGCTTCAGATATTCTAAACATTTCTCAAGGCAGTAATTTCATACCGTAGGTAATTAGCATTGTATTACTTGAATTCTTATGAACAGTTTTAAAACAGCATGACAAGTAACAAGGAAGCGATCGTTATGAACACGTACTGAATATTACATTAAAACACTCACAAGTCTGTTTAATGCTGAAACGTTATGAATAGTGGAACAGGTTGTAATATTCTTCAGGCTACTTGTTCTTCTTTGATCGACAAGCAGCCAAATAATAATGAAGGCAAGTGATATGGGCTTCTCAACATTGGTAACTGGACTGAGACCAGGTGCTGGTTTTGCATTGGCCTCATAGCAGCTATCAGATGAATATAAATAACTCTGAGAATTGCAAGGGCTTGAATCAATGACCTTACAGGGATAGCCTCCTGCCAGAGCTCTGAACCATTTGTTTCCCCAATGTTTAATTAAGCCTCTTCCATTTTAAGCGCGGGGATTACTGATGAATAGTTCTACACTTCATATTTCACATAAAATCATCCACTGAAATAATAATTTACTCACATAAAAATTGTCTATTGGTGGCAGCAAAGCTTCATAAATGCCGAATACAAACAAATGGTATACCATAGAAAGAACATTGTGTATTATTCGTAGCACTGAACAAGTTCTCTCATATAAGTATAATGCACAAGTGATAACGTAATGTTGCAATTACACCTCACTGGAACACAGACTTGTTTTCTGCTTTATTTTTGATTCCAGGTCTGTAGACTTACACATAATTTATTGTGAATTATGTATATACATTAAAAGTCATTATCTTTTAAGGTTGCACTGATTATCTTGTACATCACAGTGGGTTGTAAAGAATTAGATACCGCCAATCCAAATAAAAAGAAAACATTAAATTGTACAAACAAAAGCTGGTAAGCCTACGGTAGGTTTGCATGTTTGATAAAAGGCAAAGATGAAGCTAAACTGGACCAGAAACCAATTTTATCATAACATTGTTTAGTATTATGCTGCTATATTATCCATCATTGGAGACATTTTTTTCCAAGTGCAATTGAATTCTACTCCAATTTTACAAAAATCTGTATTCTCAAAAATCTGGATATTGTGTAATTTGCTTCGTGTGAATTCGGCAAAATAGTGATTGACCGGCCATAATTTTGCTGAAACTTAGAGTGCTTGCAGAAGGTAATAAAAGAAACAAACATTAACATACCCCCGAAGGAAGAAAAATTCTGGTCTATGGAGTAATAGGAAAACAATCCCTGAATCACTATGTCCATTGAGAGATGGAATTGTTGTTGTGATGTTTTCTCAAAATGTAGTAATCTGTCCTCAATTACCAAGTCATCATTTAAAGTCCTACATAGAACCTATTATGTCCCGATAAAGTTAGATAAAATTTATCCTGATGTCACACATAGATATTTCAGAGTGTGCAATGCACCGGAAGATATGAAACATATTTGGTGGACTTGTCTTTTGGAGAGAATATTTTGACAAGAGGTTAAATCCCTTATTTAAAATTTTTTAGGGATCTATCTGGCTGGGTTCAGCAGTACCGTATTTCCCCAAAAATAAGCCCTACTCTGAAAATAAGCCATAGAAGGAATTTTCAGCCTTTTTGGAGTAAGGCTTAAATATAAGCCCTAACCCGAATATAAGCCTAATTGTAGTTCAAAAAGTAAGGTCCAGGTAGCCAAAAAAAGTTAAAGAATAATGCAGGACTCTTCAATATGGAAAGCAGACTCCCCAAAACAAAGGAGACACCCTCAAAACAAACCAGACATGTCCAAAAGAATGCAAAAAGCCCCAAAATTAGAAACCACCAACAGAAAGCAGACAGCCCCACAAGAAACATACAGAAGTTGATCAGAGAAAAATATGATCATACACAACACTAAAAAAAATATATAGATAGTGTAAAATGATAGCTATATACTGTATGTTCAAAATATATTCAAAATAATGTGTGGGTCAAATGGATGTAGCTGACCTACTGTAAAAATAAGGCTAGGCACTAGAGATGAGCGGACTGGTCGTGGTTCGGCTCGTGTTTGGTTCACTGAACGGAGGTCTCGTTCAAGTTCGGTTCAGCGAACCGGTTCGGCGAACCACTCGAACTGCATAGGAAACAATGGGAGGCAATCACAAACACATAAAAACACATAGAAAACACCCACAAAGGTGTCCAAAAGGTGACAAATAACTCACAACACAAACACATGGGAAAGTGACAAGGACATATACTCATGCAAAAACAAAAGAGCTGGGCAATGAAAAAGAGGAGGAGACACAGATATAGGCATGGTATGCCCTTCTAAAATCATGTATAACACCCCAAGGGGACTCCAAGCAGAGTCTCCCTTTTTTTCAAAAATTGGGCCCCACAGACACCACTTCAGTAGGAGCACTTGTGCCCCAGTTGCAAACTGGACAGGTAGATTTGCATCAAGCACATTCAAAAATACGCCATACTTAACCGTCCCCAGGATGACCCCGGGGTAGGTAGCAAAGTCTTTGCTGAAACATGACTTGTTCATCTTGGCTCCTTTTTAAAAACACTGCAAGCAAGGGTTACTCCAAGCGGAGTCTCCCTTTTTTCCAAAAATTGGGCCACACAGATACCCACCCCTTCAGTGGCAGCACTTGTGCCCCAGTTGTACACTTCACAGTTGGGGTACTTCTTTTTGGTTCCCTGCTTGTCCCATTTGAGCACACGCTATACCATAGGTAACTCTCATTGCTGCATCCTTGATCCTCCATTTTCTTTCTTACCTTCGCTTCACTTTGGGTTTCCTTTCTTTGAAAGTAACCCTTATAGCTGTTTCATCGACTTTATTATCTGCCATTATGGCGAGCGTATCGATATGATCTAAGTCGGGCATGGCAGCAATCATTATATTTATGGTGTCTTTATATTGAATCCCTTCAGGTTCTATCCCAGCACATGCAATTTCTTTAGGTTTTTTCCATTGTTGCATTCTTGGCTTCCCTAATCTGAATTTTCTCCTATCTCTCCTTTATTTTTCCTTGGTTATCTTCATAGTACTCTTATAGTTGGTCTGCTGGCCCTACTATGTGCCATTATGGCGTGGATATAAGTGTGGTTTAATGCTTTGTGTGGCAGCAGTTCTTATATACAGTCACCAACTGACTGTTGTTTTTCCATAGTAACAAAAACCCTTCTTGGGATACTTCTATAGAGGTCTACAAGAGTAACTAGCCTGTTGGGAATAATTTTTTCTTGTATATATCTAACTTTTTGAGGAGATTTTCTTTTTCTCTGCATATGTTCAGCAGCATTCATCTGTTCTAATTTTGTGTGTCTCACTATTATTTATCGCTGTGTATATGCCTATATTTGCACGCATAATTTTTGACAACCTCGATCCTTCTATTTTATTATATATAAAAAAAAATTCCTTGGCTCTCTTTTCTCATTTCACTACATAGGTTTCCTCTTAGGGGCACTTTGCACACTGCGACATCGCAGGTGCGATGTCGGTGGGGTCAAATTGAAAATGACGCACTTCCGGCATCGCATGCGACATCGCAGTGTGTAAAGGCTGGATGATACGATTAACGAGCGCAAAAGCGTCGTAATCGTATCATCGGTGCAGCGTCGGCGTAATCCATGATTACGCTGACGCGACGGTCCGATGTTGTTCCTCGCTCCTGCGGCTGCACACATCGCTGTGTGTGAAGTCGCAGGAGCGAGGAACGTCTCCTACCGGCCTCACTGCGGCTTCCGTAGGATATGCGGAAGGAAGGAGGTGGGCAGGATGTTGACATCCTGCTCATCTCCGCCCCTCCGCTCTGATTGGCCGCCTGCCGTGTGACGTCGCAGTGACGCCGCACGACCCGCCCCCTTAACAAGGAGGCGGGTCGCCGGCCACAGGGACGTCGCACGGCAGGTGAGTGTGTGTGTGAAGCTGGCGTAGCGATAACTTTCGCTACGCCAGCTATCACCACATATCGCTGCTGCGACGGGGGCGGGCACTATCGCACTCGGCATCGCAGCATCGGGCTGCGATGTCGTAGTGTGCAAAGCCCGCCTTAGTCTTTGAGTAAGAGCCCATTTATATCGGGTCTCATTTAGGTATTTTCACTTCACAGGTAGATTTGCATCAAGCACATTCAAAATACACAAATATTTACTCTCCCCAGAATGACACAGGGGTAGTAAATTCCTTGTGGATCCATGACTTGTTCATTTTGATGAACGTTAGTCTGTCCACATTGTCACTGGACAGACGCATGCGCTTATCTGTCAGCACACACCCAGCAGCACTGAAGACACATTCAAAGACAACGCTGGCAGCTGGACACGACAAGATCTCCAAGGCGTAAGTGGAGAGCTCTGGCCATTTTTCAAGATTTGAAGCCCAAAATGAGCAAGGCTCCAGTTGCAAAGTCATGGCATCGATGTTCATTTGGAGATACTCCTGTATCATCCTCTCCAGCCGTTGACTATGTGTCAGACTTGTTGTCTCTGGTGGCCTTGCAAAGGATGGTCTAAAAAAATTATGAAAAGATTCAATAAAATTGCTGTTACCAGCACCAGATACGGTGCTGCTGGTACGGTTAGACTGTTGAAGATGACGAGACCGTCCCATGTTTGTCGAGTTACAACTGGGAGATTCACTCCGTGCGTTTTGTGGAAAAGCCGAGTTAAGATCGAGAAAACAGCTTTTGCCGATACTCCTCCATACGTGCGTCCCTTTCTATGGCTGGAATTATGTCACAAAATTTGGACTTGTACCAGGGATCTAATAGTGTGGCAAGCCAGTAGTCATCATCACTTCTAATTTTGACAATACGAGGGTCATGTTGGAGGTAGTGCAGCAAGAAGGCGCTCATGTGTCTGGCGCAGCCATGCGGATCAAGTCCACGCTGTGTTTGTGACATAGAGGTGCTAACTGTTCTTTTCTTCCTCTGACATCTCCCCCCAACCTCTTTCAACTGAAATTTGACCAAGGTCTCCCTCATCCGCTGAATCTTCCATGTCCATGGACAGTTCGTTCTCCATTTCTTCATGTTCTCCTGCACCTTCCTCAACATTTCACCTGCTACCATGCGCCCTTGTTGATCCCTGTTTCCCATAGTCCCATGCCTGCCGCCTTGGTGATGATGAACGTCTGGACGTTGGTGATGTTGTTGTCTCTTGCGCATATGAAGTCTCCTGTAGTTCCTACCCTTTCTGTTGTCCCACCCCCTGTGTCCAAATAGTGTTTAGCATGTGCTCCAGCATGTAAATGACTGGAATTGTCATGCTGATAGTGGCATTGTCAGCGCTAAACATATTCGTCGCCATGTCGAAACTGTGCAGAAGGGTGCATAGGTCCTTGATCTGAGACCACTCCATCAGGGTGATCTGCCCCACCTCTGCATCTCGTTGGCCCAGGCTACACGTCATGACGTATTGCACCAGGGCTCAGCGGTGCTGCCACAGTCGCTGTAACATGTGGAGAGTCGAATTCCAGCGTGTCGGCACATCGCATTTCAGGCGATGAACCGGCAGGCCGAAAGACTTCTGGAGCGATGCAAGTCGCTCAGCTGCGGCGGTTGAATGTTCAGAAGTGAGCAGACAGTTTTCGTGCCCTGTTCAGAAGGCCATCTAGACCAGAATAGTGTGTTAAAAATTGCTGGACAACAAGGTTCAACACGTGAGCCATACAAGGCACGTGTGTCACCTTGCCCAGGCAAAGGGTCGCACCCAGGTTTGCAGCATTATCGCACACGGCCTTACCAGGCTGCAGGTTGAGTGGAGATAACCATTTACCAAACTCAGTCTCCAGAGCTGCCCACAACTCAGCCGCTGTGTGACTCTTAGTTCCAAGACATTTCAAGACAAAGACCGCCTGATGCCGTTGCGCTCTGCTGCCAGCATAGTAATGAGGGGTGCGTGATTCCTTCTGTGCAGTTACAATGCTGGTGGTCTGACCAGGCAGGCTTGGGGCGGAGGTGGAGGACCCAGACAAGGTTGAGGAGGCAGAAGCAGTGGCGGAACTTGGACAGACAGAGGATTGACACACAAGTCGTGGGGACGGCAAGACTTGTGCAGAAGGCCCTTCACCATCTATCAACATAGTTACCCAGTTCCCAGTCCCTGTCCATGCTTACTGGTCCAAGAATCTGTGGTGAAATGCACCCGTTCACACACAGAATTTCTCAAGGAAGCGGTGATGTTGTGTGCAATATGTTGGTGTAGCGCAGGCACACCTTTCTTAGAGAAGTAGTGGTGACTGGGCATCTGGTACTGGGGCACAGCGACAGACATAAGGTCTCTAAAATCCTGTGTGTCCACCAGGCGGAAAGGCAGCACTTCGGTAGCCAAGAGCTTACAGAGGGATAAAGTCAACCTCTTAGCTTTGTCATGGGTCGCAGGAAATGGCCTTTTATTTGTCCACATCTGAGGGACAGAGATCTGGTTGCTGTGTGTAGATGGTGGTGAGTAGAGTGTCCCTGGAAAAATGCAGGTTTGTGAGGAAAGTGCAGGCGTAGACATGATGTTGCCTTCATACAACGTTGGTGCTATCGATGTCTGAGAGAGCTGTACACACGCACTTGTTTCCCCTTCCAAACCAACTGACGACCTACCAAGTAAACTGCCTGTTGCAGTTACAGTGGTGGAAGTTGTGCGTGGAAAACCAGGTGTGACAGCTGTCCCCACAGTAATAGAAGATGAAGGGCACGCGGATGCATTGGAAAGGGCAGGCGGTGGATGGTCCGCTCCACTAGGCCGCATTGCAGCACGGTGAGCTTCCCACTGGGACATATGATATTTATTCATGTGACGATTCATGGAAAAAATTGTCAAACTGCTGAGGTTTTGCCCTCTACTAACAGAATCACGACAAATTTTACATATCACATGATTTGGGCGATCTTTTGCTATGTCAAAAAAGGACCAGGCTAGGCAAGGCTTAGAGGGCATGCGACCTGCTGAGCCACCCCGACTAGTGCTCAGAGGCAGAGTGGTGGCTGAAGATGCAGTTGTAGATGGGCTACCAGTACTCCTCCCCTGTCCAGGAAGACGCAAGGTAACTTCGTCATCAGTAGCATCCTCCTCCACCGCTTCTATTGACCTCCTCGAGTACCTGACTGTGGGTTGACAGTAGGTGGGATCTAGAAGTTCTTCATCAAGCGTTGTGTTTGCACTCCCCTCCCCCTCCGACCTAGCCTCTTCCTGCCCTGAACGAATATTTAAGTTGTCATCCCAATCTGGTATCTGTGTCTCATCATCATCAGTATGTTCCTCATTGTCTATTGCAACAGGTGTTTCAGTTTGTGAATAAGGGTCAACATTATGCTGATGAACTTGGTCATCACGGCCTGAATCTGTGTCACAAAGGTTCTGGGCATCACTGCAGACCATTTCCTGGTCTGTACTCACTGTAGCTTGGGAGCAGACCTCTGATTCCCATAGTGTGACTGAACAGCTCTGCAGACTCAGCCATCTCTGTTCCACCATACTGTGCAGGGCGGATGGAGACTTGAGAGCTGGGAGAAAGCAAGTGTGATTGGGATGACAACTCAGAGGACTGGTGTTTTTTGGATGCGGTAGTTGAGGTGGAGGAGAGGGCACTTGTTGGACCACTTGAGATCCATTCAAGCATTTTCGCTTTTGTGGCAACATCTACCTTTGTTCCAGTTGTTCGTGTTCGTAAAAAAGGGAGCACATCGGATTGTCCACGGAAAGTAGTAGACATCTTACTTTTGCTGGAAGATGGCCTATCTTCAGCAGATGTTAATGGAGCTTTGCCACCTTCACCACGGACACAAATTTTTTTTTCCTTTTCCAACACGCCTGTTCCCCTTTCCACCAGCATCTGTCATTTTGCCACTCATTTTGCTAGCGACAAGACTGTCCACTTAAAAAGTGGTAGTAAAAATCCTCCTCCACCACCTCTGTTGACCTCCTCGAGTGCCTGACTGTGGGTTGACAGTAGGTGGGATCTAGAACTTCATCATCAATTGTTGTGTTTGCACTCCCCTCCCCCTCAGACCGAGCCTCTTCTTGCCCTGACCGAATATTTAAATTGTCATCCCAATCGGGTATCTGCGTCTCATCTTCATCAGTATGTTCCTCATTGTCTATAACCACAGGTGTTACAGTTTGTGACAAAGGGTCAACATTATGCTCAGAAACGTGGTCCTCACGGCCTGAATCAGAGTCACAAAGGTTCTGGGCATCACTGCAGACCATTTCCTGTTCTGTACTCACTGTAGCTTGGGAGCAGACCTCTGATTCCCAGGCTATAGTGTGACTGAACAGCTCTGCAGATTCAGCCATCTCAGTTTCACCATACTGTGCAGGGCTGATGGAGACTTCAGAGATGGGAGAAAGCAAGTTTGATTGGGATGACAACTCAGAGGACTGGTGTTTTTTGGATGCGGTACTTGAAGTGGCTGAGAGGGCACTTGTTGGACCACTTGAGATCCATTCAAGCATTTTCCTTTTTTGGCCATCATCTACCTTTGTTCCTGTTGTTCGTGTCCGTAAAAAAGGGAGCACATCGGATTGTCCACGGTAAGTAGTAGACATCTTACTTTTGCTGGTAGATGGTCTCTCTTCAGCAGATGATAATGGAGCTTTGCCACCTTCTCCACGGACAAACCCTTTTTTTCCTTTTCCACCACGCCTCTTCCCCTTTCCACCAGCATCTGTCATTTTGCCACTCATTTTGATTGCGACAAGATTGTGTACTGAAAATGTGGTAGTAAAAATTGAGAGGTGGTGTAGATTGCAGCGGTGGTCTACCTTTTTTTTGACAGCAGAATAAACAACAACAACTATCCCGGACAATGAAACTATGGCCCTTAAAATCGCAGCACAGTTTGCTAGTATAATAGCTTAGTAAAAATGAGTTTGAGTGTGCAATGCAGAGGTGCTGCAAATAGATTTGCACTAGTGGGACACTAATGGAAGTCCAACAGCCACTTTTAGGATTCCACTAAGTTTCCTCAGTGTTTGCTAGTATAATGGCTTAGTAACAATGAGCTTGAGTGTGCAATGCAGAGGTGCTGCAAATAGATTTGCACTAGTGGGACACTAATGGAAGTCCAACAGCCACTTTTAGGATGCCACTAAGTTTCCTCAGTGTTTGCTAGTATAATGGCTTAGTAACAATGAGCTTGAGTGTGCAATGCAGAGGTGCTGCAAATAGATTTGCACTAGTGGGACACTAATGGAAGTCCAACAGCCACTTTTAGGATGCCACTAAGTTTCCTCAGTGTTTGCTATTATAATGGCTTAGTAACAATGAGCTTGAGTGTGCAATGCAGAGGTGCTGCAAATAGATTTCCACTAGTGGGACACTAATGGAAGTCCAACAGCCACTTTTAGGATGCCACTAAGTTTCCTCAGTGTTTGCTAGTATAATGGCTTAGTAACAATGAGCTTGAGTGTGCAAAGGGCAGGAGGGTACAGTGGCTGGGTAGTGGGTCAGTGTAGAGGAAAGGAAGCCTCACTTTCTATCCCTCCTAATGGTGAAATGCAGCAAGGAACTCCCTGACCTTAGCTACACAGACGCTCTTATCTGTAGCTGTTAAAACCTCTTTACACCTCTTTACACGGACCTGACTGTCACCTATGGCTCTGAGCCTGCTGTAATTAGCCCTTACAAGGGCTGAAAGAAACTTCTATCCCTATTCTGTATAGCGCTGTGTGTAGAGCGTACACAGCAGTATCAGAGACAGGAGTTGCACCTGCGGTGACTGACACCCAGACGCAGAAGGCAGATAATGGCGTCCAGACGGGCAGATGCCCGTATTTATAATGCAGGGACATGTGACATGGACATCCTATCACACATGCTGTTGCTTCTCTGACTAAAAGTCCACTTAGCTGTGTGTGTGTCTGGGATTGGCTGACATGCTGGCCCGCCCCACTACACGCGCGCTTAGGGAGGGAAGGAAGAACAGAAAAAAAAAAAAAAAAATGGCGATCGCCATTATCCCAGCAGCAGTGATCTGAACGCGCTGTTCCCGCAGACTATACGCTGAAATTTCATAATAGTGTGAGTCACAGAGTGACTTACAGTGTTACAGCGGAAAGCCAGCTAGTAATTAGCTTGGGTTTTTGCTGCTAGAACCGTTCTCGAATGTAACTAGAACTATCGAGCTTTAGCAAAAAGCTCGAGTTCTAGTTCGATCTAGAACAGCCCCCAAAATAACTCGAACCGCGAACTGGAGAACCACGAACCACGAACCGCGCTCAACTTTACTAGGCACCGAAATTTAGAACAAAAATTCTAGGAGAAACAGATTTAGTCAAAAATATGACAAGTTTTATTATTTAAAATGGATACCACCAGGCAGAGAGCCTAGAAAAGGGGCATCACATGTGCAAATAATATTAAGAGGTCAAGGATAGGTATCACTGCACAGGTATAAAAAAATTAATTTAAAAAAATCAAATATACAGTACCATATCTCATTAACACATGCATTCACAAGTATAATGTCTATAATAGGCATTCAAGAACAGAGGGCCTAACCCTGTGATGTCTATTTAGTAATATAAATGATAATGGACATATATAATACCGTTCATCAGTAATGTTAAGGGCCAGAACCATATGCACTAAAATCAGCACTCACATGGGTATATGTAGTAGTAATGGCTGTAATGTACAGTGGAAGAAAATGTTATGGAGAGGTGTACATGTGCAGCACTAATTTTAGTTTACATGGCCTGTTATGTAAAAATATCTAAGGCAGATGTATATAAAAAATGCTTAACTAGAGACATGGTAGATGTAAAGTAGAAGATTTTTACCTGTGCAGAGGGAAACCTGTGCTCACATATGACGCCAGCCCCGACGCGCATGTTTCGGCGTCACCTTCGTCAGGGGGCACCTGACAAAGGTGACACTGAAACGTGCGTGTCGGGGCTGGAGTCACATGTGCACTGCAGCTCTCAGTCATATCTGGTCCAGTATCCCTTCTCTCACTAACACACACACACACACATACATAGACACACATACGCACACACAGAGATCGGGTCTTGTATCCTTTCACTTTGTTATACACAGAGACGCCGGGTCCCAGTATCATTCTGCGCTCACTTACTCTGCAAGAGTGATACTATATCCGGCTAGCATGGGGAGCCCACCGGTGTGGACACAGGAGAACTTACAGCAACACCATTTTTATGTGCAAACCCCTTCATTTTCTAACGCTAAAGTTTAGGGTCTGGTAAGTGTCTACTGTCTTTTGAGGTTAAACAGTAGACAGAGAATGATAAATTTAAAAATTGAAATTAAAATACAAATAGTGTATACCAATAAGCCAGTAGATGGCACCACATATAATAAAGAACATATAAATTACTATAACAACCCTCAGAGAGTGTTCATCAAATATGTATAGCCATGAATATTTTATAGAAGGATATTTTTTATTACTTCTTTTAAATATCACAAAAGATTGAAAACAAGAACAGTACGTTATAATTTATTCATGGCTATACATCATTTGTGCATACTGTAGATCTGATTATCTTTTTTTACATGTACTGTATACCTATACGGTAACTGCCTTGATACTTTTTTACTGATTCTGCTTTTCTTAAAGTATAGACAACCACCATTTACTGTTGTACAGTACCATATGTACCGATAAACCATATATTGTACTGTCATTTTGATCTACCTGACAGCATGAGTTCAAAAAGGAAGAGTACAAAAAAGGAATTGTGGAGGACTCCCTATGCCAAAATTTTACTGATTTCTGCAAAGAGAAGATGTTGGATATCAGAAAATGGTGAGCAGAGTACGAAAAACTCAATCAACAGGTGTGCAAAGGGAATGCTAAGAAGTGCAAGTGTGGATCAGGTCAGTGTCCATTATTTCCTGAGCTGGAAGGCCTGGTCTGTGAATGGGTTGCTGACAGGAGAGCAAAGGCTTTGGTTGTCTGTAGGGCTAATACTAAAGAATTGGCCCATACAATGGCACCACTATAAGAAATACCCGCAGATGATTTCAAAGCATCCCAACACTGGCTGCTGGACAGCTTCCTTCAGTGATATGAACTGTCTCTAAGACGATCCACAACAATGTTTAAGCTGAAAGATGCTTTAATTATTAAACGTGTACTTGCATTCAAGTCCTTTGTTGATGGCATCGACTTTTCTCAATATCAACTTTCCAACATGATTGCTATGGATGAAACTGCAGTGTTTATGGGCTAAGGATCACAGATGAAAATAGATCAGCGGGGTGCCTCCTCACTATATTCCCTCCACTGATTATTGAAGTACATGTTACTTGTAATTTGGCAATTCATCTGAATGGAACTAAAGCCCCACCTCTAATCATTACGAAGGGCAAGAAGGAAAAGATTTAATGTTCTTCAGATATTTATATTCTTGAAACCGAAAAAGCCTGATGCATATGTGCATTAGAAAATGGGTTGATTTAATGCTGCCTCTTGTTTTACAAAGTGACCAAAGATGCCTGCTAAATTCAGCCAGTATACACCGTGTTAAAGACATTGAAAACTTCCATCAAGAGAGAAAAATAGATCAAGAAATTGTTCCCGCAGGAATGACTGGCTATCTCCACACTCTTGAATAAACAAGCCATCCAAGGACCATTTACGCATAGAACTTAATGACTACATTAAAAATAGAATGCAGAAAAATCAGCGTGGCAACATTGTGAAGCCTAAACTGCAAGAGATTGTAACATGGGTCAAGAATTCATGGGAGAAAATCACTGACACTTGTGTTGCCAGTGCTCTACAAGCAGGCTACATGGGCAAGAGATGTTCATGTAAGGAAAGCCGCTATTGCTAAACATGAAAAATTGGGGTCAATGATTTTAAAGGAAATGGAGTCACAAGAAATTCATGATCGCATTCAAGATCTGGGAAGTTATAATGATGTTCCAGAAGATGATGAAATGACTGAATTTGAATAAATATCGATTTGTGTTCATAAATACCGGTTATTGTAGGTTCTAGTACAAGTGAAAAGGAAACATCATAAGATCTCAAGATATTCATGTTAAAATTCAGGGTTTGAGAAGTTATTATGCTACATAATGTGATGACATGATTACATTTGAACAAAGGTTGATAATTTGTTCAAGACTTAACTTGGCTTATTTTTCATAGAAAAATATAAGACATCTCCTGAAAATAAGCCATAGCACATTTTTCAGACCAACAAATAATATAAAACCCTATCTTATTTTAGGGAAAACATGGTGCTACTGCTTGGAAACAGGCCACCTGGTCTGACTAATAAATCCTCTAAGCTACTCGATTTCATTACTATGGCTTCGTGAATCCACATTGCAGCTGAATGGAAATTCAATTTTTTCTTTACCCTTAGTAAAAAAAATTAGATAATATAATGATTTATGAACACATTGAAGCCACTAAAACTGATACTTTGGAATTGTTTTATGGTATCTGGACCCACTGGATAGACTCCCATCCTGAACCACTTTTCAACCGCTACCTAAGTGTATCCCCCTGACTAATATAAATGGAGAGATATGATACTACCATTTATTTGTGGTTTGTGTCTTTAATCTAGAATGGTTACATGGAGGATACCTTACTTCCTGCGGGATATAGGAGACTTTGGTCACTTTGGACTTGATGTTTAGTGGAGAACAATGACACTAATCATCAGGATGTTATTCCAACTTATGAATACCTTCTTCCTGGTCTCCTTTTTATTTGTTCTCCACATTTTTGTTTGTGTGTATCATTACAAATTGAATGCTAATGCCACTAAGTTATGTTAATGACTATGTGGTTTCAGGAAAACGATGCAACCATTAACAATAGGCAAGCAATTAACAATTAATTTCTGATGGTGCAGTGGAAAGTCGCTATGCCATTTAGGAAGCAGCTACTCACCAGGTGCAAATCTAGCGCATCTTGCACCCTTGTCAAGTACTATGTGTGACCCCTAAAAGATGTTGGCAGTTGGCCTGAAGTAGCAATTTTTAGTTTGATGGTTGTTACACAGAGTCAAAAACCAGGCAGAGCAATACAGAGCATACGGTAGCTGAAAGCTACAGCAGACATTAGCTGTATTTTTTTTTTACATTTTTAACAAGCAGTCAACATTTTTTAGCAAGAAAATAACTATTTACCTGTAAATTGTTGCCGCCAATTACAAACGGCTACCAAGTTTTTGGAAAAATAGCTGTTTCTTTTGCAAAATCAATTGAATGTTTCAGGGGCAATTTGAAATTCACAACTAGTCCCCCCCTACACATTTAGTTTATATATATTTCCACAGGCAGGCATCTGAACTGTTAAGGCCGCTTTACATGCAGCGACATTGCTAGCGATATCGCTAGCGATCGCACTCGCCCCCGTCGTTCGTGTGTCACGGGCAAATCGCTGCCCGTGGTGAACAATATCGCAGGTACGTATCACACAAACTTACCTTCCTAACGAAGTCGCTGTGGCGAACAACCTCTTTTGTAGGGGGCCGGTTCATGTGGCGTCACAGCAACATCACACAGCAGGCCTCCAACAGAAGCGAAGGGGCAGAGAGCAGCCGCATGAACGTCACTCCCACTTCGTTGCCAGAGGACGCAGGAACGCTGTTGTTCATCGTTCCCGGGGTATCATACGTACCAATGTGTGCTGCCTCAGGAACGACAAACAACCTGTGTCTCAAACGAGCAACGATATTTGGACAATGAACGACGTGTCAACAACCAACTATTTGGTGAGTATTTGGGATCGTTAGTGGTCACTCTTATGTGTCACACGCAATGACGTCACTAACGAGGCCGGATGTGCGTCACGAATTCCGTGACACCAGCGATATCTCGTTAGCGATGTCGTTGCGTGTAACGGGCCCTTTAGAGTGGTGACTCACTAAAGATAGAACCCTCTACTTCAAAATTGATCCCTTTAGTTAGGGACACAAAACAGGTGTGATGAACCTGATGAAGTTATTGTTTCCCAACTAAATCTTAAAAATTATCCCTTTATTGTATCATAACTGTTTTCCTAATCACAAAATGATTCAAGCTATACAAATACTATACACTTTAATCTGGAGACCGAAGAGGTGTTTAATATTTGAGCATGAAGAAGTTATGGCATCTCAACTATAACTAAAAATTATCCCTTTTGAGGGGGTCACAACAGTTCCCTAATCACATAATGATACAACAAATACCAAGGCTTTCTACCAAGCTTTGGAAAAATAATCATATTTTTTTAATGAGACAAATCAAGAATACTGTTTTCAAACTGAAGAATCTATGTCTTGTTGTCACCAAGCCTTTTAAAAAATTAGCACAAATTCTGCTAAGAAATCTCATGCCACCATGCATGTGCGGCCAGCAGCAAACACTGAGCTGCGGTGCGGCTTTCAGAGGCCGCAGCATGTGAGTTGTTTGCTGTGGAGTCGCAAGCGTCCTCTGCAGGGAGAACACAGCGCGGAGACCGCAGCGCTCTGAACGTTGATCGTGGGCATGGGCCGTTGCGGTCTCCTGTGATCTCCTGCAGAAAAGACTTGTTGCCCCTGCTGCTGGAGGTCAGGGCCGGCAGAGCACAGTTGAATCATTTGCAGTGCCGCGCATAGGAGCTTTCTGCAATATAACAATGGCTGCTCTCCACCAATCAGATGCAGGGAGGTGACGTCATACAGCGACGTCACCTCCTTGCATCTGATTGGCGGGCGGTAGCCATTGTAATAGTGCAGAAAGCTCCTATGCGCGGCACTGCAAATGATTCAACTGTGCTCTGCCGGCGCCAATGTCGCAGGCGGAGAGGTTGGGAACGCCTGGGGGGTTCACTGGCGCTCGGGTCCGGTGCTTCTGCTCCTCGGTGGCTCGAGCATGGGGCCGGACCCAGGGACTCAAGCACCGCCTCCTCGCCCACGAGTGAAAAGGGGAGGTTTGTGGTGGGATGTCGGTCGTGACGTCACCCACGGGTTGTGGTGATGGTGTGCACCACCGCTGCTGGTGACGAGGGATCCCGGGAGCGATGGCGGAGAGCAGCTAAGGTGTTGACCCCTCCGTGGGTAGGGGCTGTTGGTCCCGGGGCCCCGGTTGGGGAGTAGGGAGGAGGGATAGCTGCAGGTGCCGATGCGGGGAGGCAGCCTGGATGCGGGTGCGACGTTGCGGTGCAGCGCGGTGCCGGATGGCACTGGTGTACTCACTCAGGTAGACAAGAACAGAGTCTCTGGTAAACCAAACGGCTGGATGGACGGGGCCCACAGTCGGCTGCGGTGTCTTCACTCTCCCCGGACGGGTTGATGGTGGCTGTCGTTCCCTGCACCTATGTGTAAGTGTTTGACTCCTATGGCTTCCCACGAGTAGTCTGCTCCCCAGCTTGTACATGTCGGGAGAGGCCGTTTTGCCCACAGATGCTGGCCCTTGGATCTCTGGCCGTTGGCGGTGGCGCTTATCCGGACGGGTTGGGCTGTTGCCTTCTGACCGGACTTGGTTGGGAATGAACCCTTGAGGTCCAGACCGCAATCAGAGAATTTGACATTTACGGCGGCTTCCGAGCCTAGTTGTGGTCTGAGTACCCTGCCTTGGTGCTTGGCTTCAATCTGCTCCCTGGTTCGGTACCAGCGGGCCACCGCCCGACCCCGGTCCTACAGTTCCGCTGACTTCCACCAACTCCTGCACACGGCCACCACCATCTGCCGACCTTGCTGATTGTGCCTGGGCTCCGACCCAGACACACACAGTCTCTACTCCTCTCACTTTCACTGACTACCACTTCAACTCCTGAACTTGACTGACTACGTTTCCCGCCTCCAGGCCTGTGAACTCCTCGGTGGGTGGAGCGGAGCCAGGCAGTTGACCCTGGAGGGAGGCAACAAGGGTTTTGTTTGACTGGTGTTCCTGACCAGGGGAGGGGGGTGTGTGCATGTGGTGTTGTTCTGTGACCCCTGGAGTCTAGGGCGTCACACCAACCTCCAGCATATAGCCACAATCATCAGAGGGTCTGGGGGCCGCAACAAGCAGCCTCAGGAGCTGCATGCGGGCCGTATGTTTGAGACCTCTGGTTTAGCATTAAGCAACCGAAGGGGCAATCAGGAGATGTGACTTACATGGCTGTACATTTGCTGTGGCAGGAGAAGCACAGTAGAGAGTCTAAATGAGGAAGGGTAAGAGATGTTTGGCAGTTTCGGACCACCAATGGCAACCCCAGCACCAGCAGTACTACAATAAAGATGACATGATGGACAGGGAGTAGATGCTAAGCAGAGTGGGGTCCATCAACACTGGTGGCAACCAAATAGTGTAGAAGATTGTCAATTAACATTGAGGCATGCAGATAGATAATAATAATCATCATTTTAATTTAAATTGCACCTATATATTCTGCAGCACTTTTCAATTCAAAAGAGACATATACAAACAATATCAGACATTACAGAATAACACAATTCAGCAGAAACCAAGATGAGTGAGGGCCTTGCTCGCAAGCTTCCAATCTATGAGGAAATACAGAAGGCATAAATAGGTAAATGGTATAAAGTACTTGTATTGTATGATCCAGCCATCGATATAATAAATAGAGAATTCATATATCGCTGCATGAACCAGTCACCAGCCAGTATTTGTAGAAGTACAGATACAGAGAGCTATTAAGTGCATGAAGGGTGTGAAAAAAGCTGATTAAAAGAACCAAATTTTGAAGAAAATATTGTAAGGGCAAAACAGGAGTAGTTAGATGAGTGAGGGGAGGAGATAGGCTATTCTATAGAAATGCATTTTTAGAGCACGCTTAAAACTGTAGGTATTGCAAATTATGTCATGAGTAGAGCTTTCTAGAGAATTTGCACAGTTCTCATTAAGACTCGGAGATGGAATGGGAGGTTTGGATTATAGAGGATGACTGTGTTAGGTCATTAACAGAATGGTGGGCACTGGTAGGGTGATAGAGATGAGAGAGGAGATGTAGGGCGGTGCAGAACTGTGGAGAACTTTGTGAGAGAGATAAGTTTATAATGGACTCTGTAGTGGATGGGCAATTAGTGCAATGACTGGCACAAGATGAAGGCATCGATGTAGCGCTTGGAGAGGAATATGATCCTTGTTGCTGCATTCAGGATGGATTGCAAGGGGGAGTGTTTAGTAAGAGGGAGATCGATTGGTATAGAATTACAATAGTTCAAACGAGAATGAGCAAAAGTGACAGTTTTTGCAAAATCAGCAGTAAGTAAAGGTCAAATTATAGTCAGGTTTTTGAGGTGGAGGTGACATCAGCATGTGAATGTTCGGATGTAGGGAAGGAGATCTGAGTCAAATATGACCCCAAGACAGTGGACAGGCTGCTGGGGAGTAATGGTCAAACAACACGGATATGGTAATATTGGGTTTGCAGAAGTTATTAGAGACAGGAATTATGAGAATTTCATTTTTTCGACAGATTCAGTTTTAGATAAAGGGAGTACATGATGTTGGCGATAGCAGACAGACAATCACTGGTATTTTGTATTAATGCAGGGGTGATGTTAGGAGATAATGTGTACAATTAAATGTCATCAGCATAGAGATGGTACTGGAAACCAAATCTGCTGATGGTTTGTCAATAGGGGCAGTGTATAGAGAGAAAAAGAGGGGGCCTAAGACTAAACCATGAGGAACCCCGACAGAAAGGGAAGAGAAGAGGAAGGGGAGCCAGCAAAATATACAGTGAAGGAGCGGTCAGAGAGGTAGGAGGAAAACCAGAAGAGAGTGTTGTTTTTGAGCCTAAGGCTAAATGGTCTTTACACGCTGCGATCTCGCTAGCGAAATCGCAAGCGATCGCACCCGCCCCGTCGGTTGTGCGACACAGGCAAATTGTTGCCCGTCGCGCACAACCTCGCTTACCCCGTCACACAGACTTACCTGTCCTGCGACGTCACTTTGGCCGGCAAACCGCCTCCTTTCTAAGGGGGCGGGTCGTGCAGCGTCACAGCGACGCCACATGGGAGCCGTCCAATAGAAGTGGAGGGGCGGAGATGAGTGGGACGTAAACATCCCGCCCACCTCCTTCCTTCCGCATAGGCGGTGAAGGCAGGTAAGGAAATGTTCCTCGCTCCTGAGGTGTCACACATAACGATGTGTGCTGGCGCAGGAATGAGGAACAACATCGCTAATTAGAAGAAAACGATTTTTTGTTTTAGGACAACCTCTCCGTGGCAAATGATTTTTGCCGTTTTTGCGATCGTTTTAGGTCGCACATAAGTGTTACACACTGCGATATCGTTAATACGCCGGATGTGCATCACAAACAACGTGACCCTGACGATAATTCATTAATGATATCTTAGCGTTTAAAGCCCGCTTAAGTTCACACAGGGCATTTTTTGCTGCATTTTTGGTGCGCTTTTGGGGTGGCACCTCTGAGGAATGAACTGTTTGTGATATTGAGGTGCAAGAAGAGGAGGAGAGGCCACATCATGCAGCACTTGTCATCCACTCTAGCACATCAGCCTTTAGTGTTTATTAGCCTCATTTGGAAGTTGAAACAATGTGTGGCTGCCAAAGAAATCTAATGGAGTAGGCTGTCCAGTAACAGAAGTTGTTCTCATTTCTCTTGGGATAGGATGTTTGCTCACTAGAGCTTTGACTAACAGAACTTCCCACACGAACACCTACAACACCCTGCCTATTCACTCTTCAACCACAACCTTGTTGTGATTTACCACTCATGGTTGATGTAACTTTCCCCTTTCAAAGAGATGGCACAACTAACAATACCAACAAATGTAATTAACTGTGTCATTTTGAGCAGGCAATGAAAACTGTTAAGACCTTTTTACCTAGTTTACCAGCAAATTTACTGCACACAGTACTAAATAACAATACCTAGAAATGTAATTGACTACGTAATTTTCAGCAGCCAATGAAAAACTGCCAAAACCTTTTAAGTAAGTTCACTAGCAAATTGACAGCAGGCAGTACTAACTAACAATGCCTAGAAATGTGATTGACTGCGTAATTTTGACCAGACCATGAAGACTTCCAAGGCCTTTTTACCTAGTTTACAACCAAATTTACAGCAGCCAGTCTTAACTAATAATACCTAAAAATGTGTCTAACTGGCTAATTGGGAGAAGGATGTAATAAGTTAAAATAGCTATTTAGATTGTTCACTGGCAACTCTTTAGCAGGCACTGGCAAAAACCTATCCCTATTTCTATAATGACATACCTATTTATGGTACACAGCTTTCCTTACACTGCACATCCCTATTCTACACTATTGCTCTCCTATCTAGCTCAACTACATATCATTAAACCTCTAGCTAAGCTAACTGTCTAGCAGCCCCGATGGTAACACCTTCCCTAATGTTTCACATTCACAAAAGGGTGCCCATGCTGCATGTCTACATTTTATATGCAGATGTACATTTGACTTAGGCAACCAATAACACAAGCCCTTGTGGATGTTTGCTGCATAGTGATTGGCTGCAGGAACATCCGCAAATAAAGGTAAAAAAAATGGTGCGGCGTGAGCATGGCTTTCCCCAATTCCCACCTTTTACACTCATTAAACACATCCCCCCATTCATTATACAGCACCAGAATCCTATCCAAAAGCATAACATGTTATTAGAAATGCATTTTTAAGACATGATCAGTGATCAAACAAAACCGAACATTGCCATCTTTTGCGGAAAGTGCTCGAGCTACAAAAATTGAGCAGGCTAGCTCGTACCAAATTTGAAATTGCCGAACCTTTATCAAACAGGTTCGCTCATCTCAATTCATTATTCTACTTCATGTTAACAATACACTTATCTTAGCAAAAGTATTGAAGATTACAGCTTGCCATGCTCTCCCAATTTTTTTATTATTACTACTGCACTGAAATGTTTGTATTTCACAACAAGCTATGTAGTCATCATCACTTTCACTCTGACTGTCTGCCTTTACACCTGTTATACCTATGTCCTGATCCAGAGCCACTAGCTGATGATCATCATCCTATTCCTCTTCTTTAGTAATGGGCGCTTGGGTGCTCAGTACTCGAGACAAGCAATTTGTAATGCTCAAGTGCTCGTCTCGAGTAATGAGCATAATGGAAGTCATGGGGAAACTCAAGCATTTTTCCCTCAGATCCTTCCAGGAGATCTGGGGGGCAGTAGAAATTAGAGAAAAAGTCCAGCAGACAAGAGAGAGAGAGATCCCTCATTCATTTTCTTAAATACTCTGTGCGGCTGGAAGACAATTCTATTTCCACTGTGTAACTCTCAGTCTGTGACCAGCTACAAGATTATCATACCCCTGAAATATTTGGTGCTGCTGTGAGACCTGCACTTTACAGCTTGTAACCTATTACAATAATATCTCAACATTAATTTCCTGTAATACTCTGTGCTGCTGTAAAATAATTATCCTTCCACTGTGTAACTCTCATTCTGTGACCCATCAAAAGATTATCATACTCCTGAAATACTCTGTACTGTGGGTGGAATCTGCAATTTTCAGCTTGTGTCTCACTAATATATCTTAAAATTAATTTCCTGAAATACTCTGTGTTTTTAGAAGACAATTTCCTTCCAGAGTTTAACTCTCAAGGGTGCTTTACACGCTGCGACATTGCTAACGATATATCATCGGGGTCACGTCGTTAGTGACGCACATCCGGCGTCGTTAGCGACATCGCAGCGTGTGACACCTAGGAGCGACGATCAACGATCGCAAAAACGTCAAAAATCGTTGATCGTTGACATGTTGCTCCTTTTCATAATATCATTGGTGGTGCATGCCGCTGGTTGTTCGTCGTTACTGCGGCATCACACATCGCTACGTGTGACACCGCAGGAACGACGAACATATCTTTACCTGTGTCCAGCAGCAATGAGGAAGGAAGAAGGTGGGCGGGATATTCCGCCCGCTCATCTCCGCCCCTCTGCTTCTATTGGACAGCTGGCGTGTGACGTCGCTGTGACGCTGCATATGGGGTTTGGCATCCAGGGTCAAAATTTTTTTTAAGTTTGTGCTGGTTCAACAAACCCCAACATACAAGGGTTCACTCATCACTGCTCACCAACCTAAAAGAAGACTTCTTTATTATCAATCTTTAAAATCCATGCAGGAGGCATTAGAACAAAAACCACCTGAGAAGCGAAACTGTTGTTGCCCTAATCCCTTCTGTGCTTTTCTGCATCAATTTTAAAGATTGATATTAAAGAAGTTTTCCTTTAGGATGGTGAGTGCCACTTGATTTTTTTCTGTTTATGAGGTGGATACGATGAGACGTTTCAGTTACAGGCATGTATCTATTATTGCATGTGACTGACCAATGAGACTGTCATTAACTATAAGATTTAAGGCTTGAAATGTCCTTGTATGAATGGAGCACTAGTGCACATGCTCAGCCACCTTTCCATTCTCTTCAATCAGATCCATAACAGTGAGTGGATTAGTGATAGATTGTGCACACTACAAGTGCCTAACAGAGGGGACTTTCTTATATCCATTCTTCAGATTGAGTAAGGGTCTGTGAGTTGAAACCCAGAGATCATATATTATTCACCTACACTGTGCAAAGTTAATAAATATTAAGTGGAAAAATGCATTTATAGATATATGGTAAATATCATTTGAAACCTATAGGGGTATCACTCGCATTAGTAGTGTTTGCAAAAGCCATTTTCTATGTAATATTCATTGACAGTGACAAGTGCAAAGACATGATCCCCAGATGAGTAGCCAATGCAATCAGACGTGATGAAGAGTCTGCTAATACAAATACAGACAGATATGAATACATTAATTACCATCACTATGCAGCATGGATCACCAAAATCAACTCTGATCCAATAATGCCTGATAATTGCTCTGCACTAATTGAAGCATTAGTAATATGCATTGATGTTATTTAATGAACTTCTCCAGCTCACATTGTTAGCATACTGGTAGAAATGTACTGAAACATTTTACAGAGGAACAGCACCAGTGGAAAAGCTTTACATTATCAAGACAGAAACAACAGGCGAGCATAGAAAATGTTATTTGCTAATGACTTGTCCTTTTAGTTTTCCTTTTAGTTAAACATTTTCAATTCTATGGAAATAATACCATCAACTTATGTTGCTTTTTTTTGCCCCCAAATCACAAACTTACAGTAAAATCTTTGAAAGCCTGCAATATACATAACAGCTACACTAACAAGCAAACGGGTAACAAGGTTTTGAACTTTTTATTTTTAGGCTCCATATCTCATCATCCACTACAGATTTCAGTATGAGACAAAGACAACAATCTTGGCTATCTCACACATATGTTTGACTTGTAACTAGTTAACTTATGATTAGTTATGCACATTTTTGCCATGTCATTTCATTGCTACTGTTTTGCTCTTGATGTATAAAAAATCTTTTTCTTTCTGTATACAAAAAATTACAATCTGTTCTCCCATACTCTATAGCTCACTGTGTTCTTAGGTTGATTTCCAAGCAAAAGGTTGCTGGTTCAAATCAAAGAGCCGCAATGAAGATTTCCCAAGAAAAGAGAAACAGACCCATCCAGCTCATCAATAGCGGTCACTCAGGTCAGAAAATTGCCAAACTGCATCATGTGAGTGGCATGACAGATGAAAGAATACAAAGTGAAGTATGAACATCCATTCAAAAACCAAGAGGTGGCCGTGCAGGCAAAATATAGGAGTCAACAAGTTATCTCATCACAAGGTCTATCAGTTCTGGTGCGACAAGTATTGCAGTGGAGGCGGCTCATATGCTTCATAATAATGAGATCACAGATGTCCATGCAAACATTGTGCATTGTACATTACACAAGTATGTAATTGTGGCCCGAAAAAAAGGGGAAGAAGCCTTAACTTTAGTATCATCATAAGAAGCATCAGCTCCACTTTCCAAAAAAGTATGAAAAGTGGACAGTAGAAGATTGGGAACATGTGATTCATCGTGATGGGATGAAAATCAATAGGCTCTTATCTGATGGGCATTACAAACAACCACCTCCAGCTTTTCATTATCATCAAACTTGTCTTGCAGACTCAACCAACTGAATGCACAACAACCAAGAAAAAAGGGGAGTCTCTGATGCAATAGTATATTTTTTGCAAAAATTATCAATATTCATTTTATTATAATAAAAGAAACATAGTACAAAAATGGTCTCATAAAAAGCACATACAAGGTCTCAAGCAATGACTCATAGTCCAGGATAAACAGGTTCACACAGAGATATGCTCAAAATATTTTTATGTATGTTTTTTAGGGAAAACCTACACAAATTCTGGTCTCATTATTTTTGACACTTATTGACTGGACCCATTCTTCCAGTGGTATTGTGCTAAGGTTAATTAAGGTCTGCTCTATACATTAAAAAATGACTGTTATATTTACTTTTTCTCAAGTGGATATGTAGGGGTTAATCCTCCATTTTATTTAGCTTCTTCCAAGTAGAGCAGAGAAACATCAAAGGGTGGGTGCGCACTTGTGTCTGCCATTAAACCTGACTGCCATTGAAATCCTCTCTAGATTGAATCTCTGGATCAAGATAAATACCGCAGCTAAGTAGCTGCCAGTCAGGTACATATACCAAGTAAGAAGTTATGCATCTATGCAAAGTTTTTTTCCCCCTCAATCAGGCACACACAAATGCGCTTTTCTCATGATAAGGGAAATTATATATAACCTATTAAATTTAATATACAAACACCACCCCTATTATTGAGAGCCCATGGATTCAGTGAAGGTTAATCTTTTTAAATTACCCATTTTTACTTGAGCAGCTTCTGAGTGTGACCTCTTATGCCTCCAATGCGCATTTCACCAAAGCTTCATCAGGGAATGGCACATGAGCTGGTTGTACTCCCACTACTCATATAGCCCGCCTCAGATGTTATATCCAATGGTAGTGCATTTTTCGGCGCATACCTCGTGACATCCCAGATCTCCGTGGGCCGCCGTTCCTCTCCCGACAATGCCCGAGCGCTGGGACACCCTGTGTATCAAGCGCGCAGGCATCACCACCAGACAACAGCAGCATCCACAGGAGAGCAGGGAGAGCACCAGGCACGCGCACAGCACCGCCACGGAAGCGGTACAAAACCCTCCGTTTGAAAAAATTCATATGCAAGGTGCATGACATTGCTAGGCTAATTCTAGAGTTGCTGGAGTTCGTCCATACACACAATTTTTTTTTTTTTAATGATCGGTATTATCTACAGCGGAGGGGCACAGCAATGGGGGCGGCCTGCGCGCCTTCGTTCGCAAACCTCTTCCTAGGGTACTGGGAGAGAGGTTTGCAGATGGGCGAGGGCGGGCAGTCCTTGAACCATGCGCCCCTCTGGCTGAGATATATCGACGATATTTTGTTTATTTGGCAGGGTGATACGGACGGGCTCCAGCAATTCATCGAGGGATTGAATAGAAATGATTATAATGTCAAATTGACTTACACATGCAGCAGGGAAACTGTGGACTTTCTTGATGTCAAAATTGAGATTGATGGTGATCATCGTATTCAGTCGGACGTATTCAGAAAGCCCACATCAGTGAATTCCCTGCTGCATGCAACATCTAGTCATCACCATTCCACCATCAAAGCTATCCCAGTTGGTCAGTTCCTGAGGGCGAGGCGGATTTGTTCCACAGTACACAAATTTGAACAGCAGGCGGATGATCTCAGGGAACGGTTCCAGTCCCGAGGCTATAGCAACCGTTGTATTAAAAAGGCCTATATAAGAGCTAAGAGGACCCCCAGAGAGGCACTTTTGAAAAAATCTCACAGAGGGGAGGAGAAAACAAATAAGATTAGGTTCATATCGACGTTCAATGCTCAGTGGGGGGAACTGAGGGGAATCCTGCAGAGGCATTGGTCGATATTAAAAACCGAACCAGCCCTAGCCACACATCTTGCCGAATATCCACAGATGACTTCACGAAGGAGTAAAAACCTGAAAGATTTATTAGTAAGGAGCCACTATGTCCCCGAAAAAAAGACACATTTTGGAATAAGATCACCAACATGGGGATGTTACCCATGTGGGGAATGTGTGGCGTGTCCTAATATATGTAGAGCAAAGGATTTCATTTCAGCAGATGGCTCCCGAAAATTTGAAATCCAACAGTATATTACCTGCAGTACGGCTCAGGTGATTTACTATGCGACTTGTGGGTGCCACAAGATATATGTTGGTCTCACGTCTAGACAACTTAAGGTGAGAATGCGAGAACATGTCCGGGACATTCTGGCTTCTAAATCGGTTACTAACCCGGAGGAACTGAAGACGATCCCCCGTCACTTTAAATTAGAGCATGCTAGCAATCCAAAAAGCTTCCAAGGGAGGGGGATTGAACGTGTCCAGCTTGGTATCAGAGGTGGTGATGTCAAACGCATTCTAGCGCAAAAAGAATGCAAGTGGATTACAATGCTGGGGACTCTGGCACCAGTCGGACTCAATGAGTCCAACAGTTTCTCCTCCTTTCTGTGACAATCTATTATTGTGCGGATCTGTGGCAGCATATATATCTCTCTCTTTCTGTAATTAAATTTTGTTGTGGTCATGTGACCGCACTTCATGGCCACTTCATGTATCTTCTGCCTCAGAAACATTGAGCTGCATTGTTTCTGCTGCCCTTAGCCAAAGATGACAGCGTTGGTTTTTATTAAATATTATTTTTAATAATGTCTTTATGTGTTTTTTTCTTTTTTTACAGCAATACATAATCCATGAGAAATATTCTTCATGTCACCTTCCACACCATATGTGATGAAACAATAAAGGAAATCTATTTATCCTCCCATCATTGTCAATGGACAAAACTAAACATATATGTGAAACATCATACTACAAGCAAGTAGCCCCAATTCATCGGATATTATGTCACTTGGAGTTTAAAGTTTATAGTCTAATATCTTTGTGGATTTATGAGATTGCCTATATACATGCAGGTTTTACTGGCATATACCTGTATGTGAGCATATAGGTAATAGAAAAAGATATAGATGGGTCAGCATCACATGTTTGTATGTGGGCTGTAAAGTTAATTAATCGTGTTCATTGTTTTGAGGCTTAGCAATGTCATGCACCTTGCATATGAATTTTTTCAAACGGAGGGTTTTGTACCGCTTCCGTGGCGGTGCTGTGCGCGTGCCTGGTGTTCTCCCTGCTCTCCTGTGGATGCTGCTGTTGTCTGGAGGCGATGCCTGCGCGCTTGATACACAGGGTGTCCCAGCGCTCGGGCATTGTCAGGAGAGGAACGGCGGCCCACGGAGATCTGGGATGTCACGAGGCATGCGCCGAAAAATGCACTACCATTGGATATAACATCTGAGGCGGGCTATATGAGTAGTGGGAGTACAACCAGCTCATGTGCCATTCCCTGATGAAGCTTTTGTGAAATGTGCATTGGAGGCATAAGAGGTCACACTCAGGAGCTGCTCAAGTAAAAATGGGTAATTTAAAGAGATTAACCTTCACTGAATCCATGGGCTCTCAATAATAGGGGTGGTGTTTGTATATTAAATTTAATAGGTTATATATAATTTCCCTTATCATGAGAAAAGCGCATTTGTGTGTGCCTGATTGAGGGGGAAAAAAACTTTGCATAGATGCATAACGTCTTACTTGGTATATGTACCTGACTGGCAGCTACTTAGCTGCGGTATTTATCTTGATCCAGAGATTCAATCTAGAGAGGATTTCAATGGCAGTCAGGTTTAATGGCACACACAAGTGCGCACCCACCCTTTGATGTTTCTCTGCTCTACTTGGAAGAGGCTAAATAAAATGGAGGATTAACCCCTACATATCCACTTGAGAAAAAGTAAATATAACAGTCATTTTTCAATGTATAGAGCAGACCTTAATTAACCTTAACACAATACGACTGGAAGAATGGGTCCAGTCAATAAGTGTCAAAAATAATGAGACCAGAATTTGTGTAGGTTTTCCCTAAAAAACATACATAAAAATATTTTGAGCATATCTCTGTGTGAACCTGTTTATCCTGGACTATGAGTCATTGCCTGAGACCTTGTATGTGCTTTTTATGAGACCATTTTTGTACTATGTTTCTTTTATTATAATAAAATGAATATTGATAATTTTTGCAAAAAATATACTATTGCATCAGAGACTCCCCTTTTTTCTTGGTTGTTGTGCATTCTTATCTGATGGGCGCGAATGGGTCTGAAAGGAACAAGTGAAAAAGAGGCTAACAGATTGAAAAATTGATGGAACTGTCAAGTTTTATGGAGGAAGCCTGATGATAGGGGATTATTTCACAGTCAAAGGCGTTGGATATTTGACCAGGATAGATGGTGGTCTCTATGCTCAGCTATATGTGAATATCCTACAAGAAAAATTATGTAATACACCCGAGTACTATGGGTATGAAAAGGATGTCATAGTATTACAGCAGCACAACAACCTAAAGCATATATTGAGATTGGGGAAGAAATGGCTCAAAGACACTGAGGTAGAGGTGCTGAATTGGCCCCCACAGTCCCCAGACCTCAACCTTAAAGAACACTTGTGGGTAGAATCTAAGAAAAAGCTGTATATTTACCAAAATGAGTTAACCAGCTTATGCCAAAATTAGAAATGCGTAGAAGAGATGTGGGTACAAATTGCGATAGAGACATACTTGAATCTGATAGAGAGCATGCCCAGAAAAAAATTGGCAGTGTTGAAAGCCAAAGATGGATTTACAAGATAATTAAAAAATAAATTTAGATTTCTAGGAGCAAAACAGTAACTATGCAGTGACATAACAAGAATATATAGTCATATGCTAAATAGTTGCTAGTCAAATATGTGTATCAAATAGCCAAGATGATTGTCTATAAAATGGTAGGTAGTCTCATTTTCAAAGCTGTAGTGGATGGTGAGAAAAGGAGCCTGAAAGCAAAAAGTTCAAAACTGCTCGTCTGTGTAATTGGTATGTTTTACAAAATGATATTCTTTCATGTTGGTTATTCTGTTTTATATACTTCTAGTTATATTGAGCCAACAGAAATTGTAATGACTGTTATACATTGTATATACTCAAAGTGACATTTTCATCTTTCTACAGGATTTGACAAAAGCCCATATCAATGTTATTTTCTTCCATCCTCCCTACTGCACTTATTTCCAATATATTTGCTCTTTTGATGTGAAAATAACTTTTCTAAAGTTCAAGTAAAGCAACTAATTAGAGATGTGCCAATCCGAACTGTTAAGTTCGAGGTTCGTATCAAACAAAGGGTGTTCGGGTTCCGGACCAGAACACAGACTTTTACTTGTGTGTAAAGTTTCTGTTTGGGCTTGTCCTGCAAATAAAACTTACTGAAAGGCTGCAGAACAATCAATGAGCAAGCTTTTCCGATGTGGGCACTTCCAACCCCAACACAGCCATGTCAAGTATTGGCATGGCTGTAATTGGCTGGCGCACAATTGTAAGACATAATAATAATGTATGCGACTTCCGGGAGGCGGAGCTACGAGGTAGCTGCTTTTCTCATGAGCTCCTGCAGCAGCCTAGGCCAAAAACGTTATCCAAGCCCATCCTAACATCTCAAGGCTGCAGGGATAAGGCCAGGACAAGGGGCGCACATCAGGCCCGGATCTCCTGATACTCCGGAGGTGAAAGGTGTATGCTGCACCACAAAGAAAGGAGTGCTCTGACACAAAGCACCAGGCTGCAGGCTGTGGGCTGTGCTGCACAGAGGAACGCTGCCCATCCTCCCTGCTCCCCCTGCAGCTGTGCCACTGCAAACGGAAAGCACCCGGGATCTGGTAAGAGAGGGGTTAAATATCGGGCACTAACATCCAGAAGGAGACAGGGAGGGGGACTGAAGTGCTTCCAGCGGCAGCCATAGTTTTCAGTGAACTCTCACACACTCCCCTCCCTGCCACAGAAGAAATAGTGAAACACTGAGCAGCAGCAAGCTCAGCAAACAGGACTGCACGCTGTGTTACCTGTCACACAGAGCTCCGTGGACAGGCCCACCGTCTGAGATACTGTGAGTGAGGGGGGAGCTGAGAGCCCCTGGAGACATTCGGCTGTGAGAGCAGGTCAGGAGATAAACAGGGGGCTGTGGAGGGGGCAGATACATCCCTGCAGGTCTCATCTTATATGGCTGCTGCACATGGCCTGTAATCTGCAACAGTAAACAGAGGCAGATAAGCCTGAAGTGCATCACAGCTCAACTTGATTAACCCATACTTCACCACTTCACCAGCACTGACAGTATAGAAGAGGGTGAAAAACAAAAAGAAGTGGGATCAGTCATCTGGCCTGCCTCCTGCCCTTCTGACTGGTCTTTTTCAAGTAACATCTATACACTCTCATACACAGCGTGGAAATAATTGTGAAACAGCCAAGTTTACCACACAGATGTAATTAAGCTTATGTTATTGTGACGTCACCACAGTCTCTAAAGAAGCTCCATATTTACAGTTCTTACTATGGATAAATTTGTGGGTAAGAGCAATGCCACACAACCAAGTAAAGGAATTAGACCGCAAAGACGAAACCAAAATGCACCCCCATCACCAGGGGCTTCCCCTGAGGCAACTACAGACCCACCCCAGGACACTGCTAAGGCCATCACGGATCTCTTGATGCCGGTGATTGATAGGCGGCTGGCAGCCTTCCAGTCTTCATTAGACATTATAGTCACCCAAGTTAATGCCCAGGGTTCAAGGCTAACAGATGTGGAGCAGAGGGTCTCTGACATGGAGGACTCTGTAAAGGAAATTACAGAGATGCTGGAGAGCAGGAATAAGGACATTGCTGTATTGCTGGACAAGGTAGATGATCTTGAAAACAGGTCCAGACGCAATAATTTAAGGTTGGTGGGCATCCCTGAATCGGTTCGGCAAGCTGATCTACTGAAATTCACTTCAGAATGGCTACCAGGAGCTTTGAAATTGGATCTAAAGTCGGGGCCAATTGCTATTGAAAGGGCCCACAGAGTGGGCCCACCTCGAAGTGATGGAGAGGTCAGACCCATTCAACTAATTTTTAAGGTCCTGGACTTCCAAGACAAGATCAGATTGCTGACAGCATTTAGAAAAAATCGCTCACTTACCTACAATAACTCTAAACTGCTTTTGTTCCAAGATTACTCAGCAGCCTTGACAACAAGATGCAAAGCCTTCAATCCAGTATGCAAACTATTGGCGGAAAAAAAATATTCGCTTCAGTCTACTGTATCCTGCTGTTCTACGCTTCACTACAGGGGGAAAGAATTGGACTTTTGAAGATCCTAAGTTGGCTTTAAATTACCTTCTTCAGGAAAATGGAGCTTCGCCAGCAGTCAACACAGACACTTAAATCGGAGACGTCACTGTGCTACAGTTCTGATGTTCATTCTGTTTTTCCTTTTTTTTTTCAGTGTCAGGACTGCCAGAGAGGCAGGTGACATTGCCATTAGATTAAGGTTTTTGTTTAGATGGGAAGGGGTTAGGGGGCTCTGCGTGCGTACCTTTAGTTTAGCTCTCATATGGGTTGTCGCGTTTACTCGCTGGGATGGACGAGGGAACCCAAATAGGTTGTTTATAATTTTACAATTAATCCTCCTTCTGGAATAGGATAAATGACTAACACAGAGAGCACAAATGTGTCCACGATTAAATCGCTGTATTGGTGCTCCTGGAATGTTAGGCTATGTGCCCACGCTAGAATGTCCCTGCGGATTTTTTTGCCTGAAAATCCGCGACTTTCACGGCAAATCCGCACCCGCGGATTTGCCGCGAATTTACCACGGATTTGCCGCGGATTTTGATGCGGATTTCATTTTTTTTTTTTTCCCCCATTCAAAACCAAAAATCCGGACCAAATCTGCACCAAACAATTGACATGCTGCAGATTTTTCCAGATCAAAATCCGCGGCAAATCCGCAGCGGAAAAATCCGCAGCATGGGCACAGCATTTCCAAAATGCCATTGAAATGGCTTGGAAGTGCTGCTGCTGCAGATTTTCGGGAAATCCGCGGCAAATCCGCGGCAAAATCCGCGCAAAATCCGCAGCGTGGGCACATAGCCTTAACGGGTTAAACTCTCCTATTAAGAGGAAAAAAGTTTTAAATTATCTACATCGTTTAAATTGCCATATTGTCTTCTTACAGGAAACACACTGGATGAAGGGCAATCACCCATTTCTTCACAGCAGAAAATATGCCGTATGCGCAGAAGCGTCATTTACGAGAAAACAAAGAGGGGTAGCTATATTGATCAATAAGCATATTAGTCATGAAGTTCTGGAGGTTTCAGAGGACCCTATGGGGAGATTATTATTGGTGAAAGTGAAGATAGAGGGCACTATCTTTAACTTAGCAAACATATATGCACCAAATATTCCTGATCCACAGTTCAGAGCCAGATTGATCGAAAGTATCACAGGTTGGGATATGACTAATTTAATTGTAGGCAGAGATTTCAATGAGGCTCATGATGGAATTTTAGACAGGTCAAGTCCCCAGCCATCTCCTCTATTGGCGCTCCATAGTGGTTTGCAATATCTCATCAATCAATTGGGACTAATAGACACATGGCACATGCAGCACCCAATAGATAAAGATTATACATTTTATTCACATGTCCATGACTTACATACACGGATTGACTATTGGCTACTAAGCCCAGCACTGATGCCACATTTACTTTCCTCCAACATCCTAGACATCTGTATTTCAGATCATGCACCGGTTACTTTTAATTTGTTATTATCTACCACAATACTACGGGAAAGAAGGTGGAGGTTTCCTTCATATTTATATCAATCTGAGGATTTCAAATATTCTTTACAAAACTACTGGAGCTTTTATGAGAAGGATAATCACGAGCATAGTGGCGACGCTGGTTTGTATTGGGCTGCCTCCAAGGCAGTAGTAAGAAGTCAGATAATATCATATGTCAGCCATAAGAGAAAAAAGCTCCTGGAACAAACTATATCAGCACAAAAACTTCTCACGCAGGCATATAAAGATTTTAAAAATAACAACACGGATGCGACAAAACAACATTTCTTAGAGGCCAAGGAGGCGGCGGACACCTTGGCCCATGAGATGGCACTTAGTAACCTGGACTATCAGAAACATGAATACTTTAAATGGGGCAACAAACCTGAGAAATTACTAGCTTCTTTAACCAAACCCTTTAGAACCACCACTAGAATCCACAAAATTAAAAAGAAAGATGGTACCATGGTAACAAAAGATAAGGAAATAGTGGAGGAGTTCAGGGCATTCTTTGGCTCGCTTTATGAGGCAGAACCGAGGGAGGTTGACGGGGAAGCTGATTTTATCCATGGTACCGTAGCGCCCATCTTGACAGAGGAACAAAGAGTAGTACTAAACGCCCCTATAAATATTTCAGAAATAGTAAAAACTATTGGCACTCTTAAACTAGCCAAAAACCCAGGGCCTGACGGATTTAGTAACGAATATTATAAGACCTTGGGAGCCTCTATCGGTCCTCATCTATGTGCAGTGTATAATAAGATAGTCACAGATAGAATAATTCCCGACAGGTTCAATGAGGCAAACATTATAGTATTACCTAAGCCAGGAAAAGACCCACTACAGGTGGAGGGATACAGACCCATCTCATTACTCAACTCTGATTTTAAAATCTTTACTAAAATACTAGCTGGTAGATTACAACAAGTGATTCCAGATCTTATTCTGCCCTTCCAAACGGGATTCGTGCACGGGAAATCCATCACCTATAACATCAGGACGGCTATTGGGGCTATCTCTTATAGCAGGAAGCATAGATGTACCAAACATATAGTAGTTAGCCTTGATGCGGACAAGGCCTTTGACAGGGTCTCTTGGGCCTATTTACATAATCTTTTGGCATGTCGCCAGGCGGGATCCTGGTTTTGCGAAGCAGTCAAGATGATATACACAGAACCCAAATCCAGACTATCTATAAATAATACATTCTCTGAGACATTTGAGGTACATAGGGGAACGAGGCAGGGGTGTCCCTTGTCACCTTTATTGTTTAATTTGGCTCTGGACCCAATGTTGAGGACCCTACATAATTTAGCAATATTTCAGGGCATGAGAGTCGGTGGGACAACAATTAAACTTTTGGCTTTTGCCGATGATATTTTATTGTTTATTGCCAATCCCTCTCAAGCAATTCCAGAGATAATGAACACATTGAATAATTTTGGAAAGGCCTCAGGCTTCAGGGTAAATTACAAAAAAACTGAGGCATTGGCAATGTACAAATCGGGTAAAATTGATAGCAACTTATTTCCCTTCCAGTGGTGTACCAGGTCCATTAAATATTTGGGGATTCAGCTCCCAGCAAACCCCTTGTTACTATATCAAATTAATTATAAGCCTCTTATAAATTCATTAATACATCTACTCCAATCTTGGAAACATCTGAAAATATCCTTTTCGGGCCGATGTCACTTAATTAAAATGGTAGCATTCCCCAAAATAATGTTCTTATTTCAGACTCTCCCGTTGCTTCTACGCAAATCAGATATTAAGCTACTAATTTCATCCTTTGGAAAATTCATTTGGGGGCACAAGGGGCGTACTAGGATCAGCTTAATCAAGCTTCAATTACCAAAAGGGGCAGGGGGCATAAATCTTCCAGATCTGGGCAGATATAATCTAGCAGCAAATTTTAGATATGTGGTGGACTGGGTGCGAGGAGTATCTCACTTTGCCAATGTACAATTGGAACAACAGCTATGTTCACAAGTCTCGTTAACAGCATTGCTGAAATTAGGGAACGAGGAAATACCGAGTGAGGTTAGGGATCATCCAACACTATGGCATACTATACAAACATGGAGGAAGGTGAGGAAACTTAGTAAAACTAACACTTCAAGTTCCCCATTTCAACCCTTTATTGGAAATCCGAGATTCCTCCAGGGTCGCCCTCCGAGGATTTATGAAACATTGTCAATGCAGGGTTGTGCTTATGCTGCAGATCTAATGGAGCCTGATTGGTTGTTGCTTTCTTACGAGAAGGCGGCACACGGATTTCCAGCTTTTGTGGGTCAGCCTTTTCTTTTTCTTCAGGCGCGTAGCTTGGCACAAAAATATCTTGTTGACAAGCCAAAGGGAGATCTTGGAGGAAGTGTGGATAACTTTCTTAGGAGGGCAAGAAGCCAGGCGTTCTCGACTAGTCAGGTGTATTCAATGTTGCGTACAGTTTGGACATGGGAGGGGAAAACAACAGGTCCAGCAAAATGGAAGGTAGACATGCCAGAGTTCGAGGTAAAGGATTTTTTACAAGCCACGCTGTTGCAACCTAAATTTCTGTCGTCCAGTAGCTACACAGATATGGCCTTGATGATTCTACATAGAGCATATATTACTCCAAAAATTCAATCAAAAATGGACACAAATGCCTTATACTCTTGTTCTAAATGTGGCATAAGAGACACTGACCTGTTTCACCACTTATGGGACTGTGTTCAGATACAGGGAGTATGGAGAAGCGTTCACTCAGTCTTACAAAACACATACAATATTCAGTTTGCTCTGACACCACAGTGGGCGATTTTTAACATGTTGGAGGAGGCTCAACAAAGTCTTCCGAGAGGTACCAGGGCAATGTTAACTATTTGGGCCTCGGCCACTAGGAAAAGTATCCTACATCTCTGGGTAAATCCTGAAGCACCCTCTCTAGCGTTTATCCAAACAAAACAACAAAACTAATGTTCATATTCAAAATGGACTGGCTGGATGCACTGTCGAATAAGGAGAAGTTGACTAAGCGTTTCTTTGAAACATGGTCTTTATTTATACCTAACTTGGCTACAGTGCTTAAGGATAGACTTAAATCTCAGTTTGGACAGACCTCTTGGTACCTTCTTGAACTGCTCAATGGACACATACCAATTACATAAGTTACCATTTTAAGTTGCTTCTGGTCGCACGCAGAGCGGGGGGAGGGGTGGGGGCGGGACTGTTTTGATTATAATGTCATCAATGAAATGCTCTTTGTATAAGAGCAGATTGTAAAAGAAATTCGGTTAAAATTCAATAAAAAGATGTTTAAAAAAAAAATAATAATAATGTATGCTCCCACCCTATTTTTGATAACTAGTGCAGATAAAACAGACTGCTACGGGCTGCAACCCCCAGCTGTCAGCTTTACCTTGGCTGATAATCAAAAATAGAGATGATACCATGCATTTTTTTCAAATTATTTAAAAAAAAAAAAAAAATTAAAAAGTGGCATAGGGTCTCCCCTAGTTTTTTTTAACCAGCCAAGGTAAATCTGCCAGCTGGGAATTGCTATTATCAAGAAGAGAAGGGCCATGGTTATTGTCCTGTCCCAGCCTGAAAATGCTTGCTCACAGTCACCCCAAAATTGGTACATCCATTAAATGCTCCATTTCTGGTGCTTTACCCGAATTATCCCAGGTGCATCTGGTACGGTCAAGATGCCATCAATCAAAGCTGCCATCAAACTCTAGATTAGTAATAAAGAGGCGTCTATATGACACCTCCATTAAAACCCTGTAAGTAAAAAGAAATAAACACAAACACAGAAGAATCCTTTATTTGAAATATGAGAAGGCAGACAAAAGTGGTGACGTCAATCAGGTCCCTGGAGTTCACAACCAGGGGCTCCCATGGACCAACTATGACCATAGGTGAACTCGCTACTAAGTTGCCGGACTGCTCTGCCACTGTGTCACGCAATCCAACAGTCTGGCAATCTGGCAGCGAGTTGACCAACGGTCATAGTTGGTACCGGGGGAACCACCTACTATTACTCTGTGGCCTTGGTAGACATGTATTTTTTCAGAATGCATGGTGACTACAGTGAAATATGCTGGTGGCATCAACCGTATGTTGGACTGCAGGAGTGCTGATAGTATTGGAGAGCTATATTTTATAGATGGTTTTATCAATTCACAAATATACTGCTCTAAATTGAAAGAGAACATGCTACCATCATTTCTTATTGTTGGTAGACATGCACTTGTCTTGAAGTCCTGAAGAATGGAAAAAGATAGATGTTCCAATATGTGGCCAGCTTTTCTTCCATGCCTAGAAGACTTGATGCTGTCCTTTAAAATTATGTAGGACATACAAAATACTAAATATAGTAGATTTTAATGTAGAGTGCATTAATTTTTGCATTAATTAATGTTAGGAAAGCGGAAGATTTTGTAATGAAAGATATTAATAGCCATGGTGTTATTTAATGGGTTCAAAATGCTATATGAAACTCAGTCACTTTAAAAATTGTGCTTGTATTCAGTGGGTTATTGATTGATTCAAATATTGCTTTTCAAAGGGGCTATAATTATTTATGTATTATAAATGTATTATGTAATATATATATATATATATATATATATATATATATATATATATACAGTATACATATAGTGAGAACAGTATGCATGCTATACACACTGTATATTCTATTCACCATTTGAGTGTCATTACATATATCAAAATATAAAAACAAACAAACAAAAAAGTGATCTGGAGTATGAGATGGTATACATGGAGCTTGTGAGCTCATGTTCACACTGGCCATAAGACAAGGAGAAACCAAGGGAAAAATTGTGAAAACATACCCTGCTGTAACTAAATAAAAG
Source organism: Anomaloglossus baeobatrachus (assembly GCF_048569485.1). NCBI lineage: Eukaryota > Metazoa > Chordata > Amphibia > Anura > Aromobatidae > Anomaloglossus > Anomaloglossus baeobatrachus. The sequence goes on from NC_134356.1 coordinate 135,962,093, forward strand.
CATAGTGCATATAAACATAGCATACTTAGTAAACACTGTTTTTGATAAAAAAAAAACATAAAGCTATCCCACCAACGCCAAGGTGTACCCAGTTGGGATAGTACCTACACTCTCTAATATTAAAACCTTACCATGGGTCTAAAATAGGCCTCAATGTGGCTAAGGGCTGAGAGCGACCGGGTCCCAACAGGACACACAGCTCTCAGCCCTTAGCCACATTGAGGCCTATCTTAGACCCATGGTAAGGTTTTAATATTAGAGAGTGTAGGTACTATCCCAACTGGGTACACCTTGTCGCAGTGGGATGGCTTTATGCTTTTTTTGATCAAAAACAGTGTTTACTAAGTACCCTATGTTTATATGCACTATGCTTTTATTTAGTTACAGCAGGGTATGTTTTCACAATTTTTCCCTTGGTTTCTATATATCAAAATATGTATAATATTAGGGCAACAATTTGCGCTCATCTATTATTTTTTTTTTTACAAATATCAAAATGCAGTGAAGTTCTTTCTCTTTCTTATACTTACAGGCACTTTTTAAATGTTCATCAAAGCAATTGAATAAAAAAATGGACATGTAGTATATTGGATCTATACTTCACAATCCCTATGATTTAGTGTTGTGTTCCAGTATTCCTTAAAGCCATCTGGGAAGAATAATACATATACAATATTAAGTAAGGTCAAAGATGTCAGTAACAAAGCAGATCAACAGTGGCTTAAAACTTGAAATTTTCAAGACTGAATGAAGCAAACAAGTTCTTTAGAGTTTTGTTTCCATGTATGCGCTCTTTACTGCTATTCTATGACCTTTTGGCACTGGAGAACTCTATCAGTTTATGGTCCCTTGAGGTATGACCTTTTTCAATCCTCTCAGTGGTGGATGAAAGGAATCATTTTCCTCCATGGATGAGCTTAAACTATATTTATATGAAAAAGCAGGGGACCTTATCCTTAGCTGAAGAAAGTTCACAAAGGTCAGAAGACAGAAAATGCCTGGTTTTGCCTACCTGCAGTGATTAACATTTTCTACAGGTCTTTGCTTTTATTACATATTTTCTTTGACAATTTGTTCTCGCCGTTTTTAAGCTTTGCTTCCATTTGACAGTTCCCAGGAGAAGGTTGTATATTTAATGGAAAGGTTTACCCAGCACAGTTACAGGCTCTGGTTATCAACATTTGTGCAGGAGAAGGTAACCTCTGCTCTGTGGATTGACTCTTCTACTACTACTACTACGTTCGGCATACAAGCTGAGCCATTTCAATGTCAAGCATATCACTGGTAAAGACACTTTATTAGCACACACACACACACACACACACACACACACTCACACACACACACACACTCACACACACATATACAGTGTGTATATAAATATGTATATATATATATATATATATATATATATATACTACTCTCCACTAATGAGACATCTTCAGGGGGTTGTTTTCAGAAATTAGAATGTAATGCTTTCATATCTTATGCCCTGCAATAAATTAATAGTTATGATTCTAGCATGGTACCACGTGGCTATGGGTAACATATGCAAAAAATTCTCTGGAGGTCAATTCTTTACAGGACAGTCCTTAATTCACTTATCACATTTAATGAAAAAATATGGTCTTGTAAGGTCTGTTTCACACGTCAGTGATTCTGGTACGTATGTGCTAGTTTTTATACACACCAGAATCACTGACATATGCAGACCCATTATCATACCTCCCAACTGTCCCGGATACAGCGGGACTATCACGCTTTGCATTGTTTGTCCCGTTGCCACGGGCGGGACGGCCGTCTCCCGGGCTCCACCCACCCACTCTCTCCCCGCCTCCCTCCTTTGCCCTCCTACCATCCTAACACGTGACGTGGCATAACAGAGAGGAGCGCGCTGCCCGAAACTAGTCTCTGTCTGCTCTGTGCTGCTGCTAAGGTATGTAAACATAATCTCCCCAGCGCTGATTCCCCTCCCTCCCCCCCCCGGCCGGAGCCTGTCTGTGCGGTCGGCCGGCCGCCTCTCTGTGCGGTCGGCCGGCCGCCTCTCTGTGCGTGCGGCCGGCCGCCTCTCTGTTCGGGCGGCCCGCGTCTCCGTGTGGGCGCCCCCCGCCGCCTGTCTGTGCGAGCGCACCCTGCCGCCTGTCTGTGCGGGCGCCCCCCGCCACCTGTCTGTGCGGGCGCCCCCCGCCGCCTGTCTGTGCGGGCGGGCGGCCGCCTGTCTGTGAAGGCGGGCGGCCGGCCGCCTGTCTGTGAAGGCGACCAGCCGCCTCTCTGTTCGGGCCGCCTCTTTGTGCGGTCGGCCCGTGCCTCTCTGTGTGGCGGCCCGCCGCCTGTCTGTGAAGGCGGGCGGCCGGCCGCCTGTCTGTGAAGGCGACTGGCCTCCTCACTGTGCGGGCGACCAGCCGCCTCACTGTGGCTGCCTGCGTCTCCGTGCTGGAGGCCCGCCGGCTGCCTGCGTCTCCGTGCTGGAGGCCCGCCGGATGCCTGCGTCTCCGTGCTGGAAGCCCGCCGGCTGCCTGCGTCTCCGTGCTTGGGGAATGCCGGCTGCCTGCCGGCTGCCTGGCTCTCCGTGCTGGAGGCCCGCCGGCTGCCTGAGTATCCATGCTGGAGGCCCGACGGCTGCCTGCGTGTCCATGCTGGAGGCCCGCCGGCTGCCTGCCTCTCCATGCTGGAGGCCCACCGGCTGCCTGCGTGTCCATGCTGGGAGCCCGCCGGCTGCCTGCGTGTCCATGCTGGAGGCCCGCCGACTGCCTGCGTGTCCATGCTGGAGGCCCGCCGGCTGCCTGCGTGTCCATGCTGGAGGCCCGCCGGCTGCCTGCGTGTCCATGCTGGAGGCCCGCCGGCTGCCTGCGTGTCCATGCTGGAGGCCCGCCGGCTGCCTGCGTGTCCATGCTGGAGGCCCGCCGGCTGCCTGCGTGTCCATGCTGGAGGCCCGCCGGCTGCCTGCGTGTCCATGCTGGAGGCCCGCCGGCTGCCTGCGTGTCCATGCGGAATGGGTGTGGATGGGGAGTGGATATGGGCGTGACTGTGAAATGGGTGTGGTTAGGGGGTGTGGCTTAAAAATGTGCGGGCCGCAAACTTTGTCCCTCTTTTCCTTCTTTAAAAGTTGGGAGGTATGCCATTATAATCAATGAGTTTGTGCATGTGCACACATCAGTGATTTTTCACTGACCGTGTCTCCATGCGGTGTACACGTGTGTCCGTGATTGCCGCACGGAAACAAGTCTGCTTTTTTCTGGCATCACTGGTGTCCCACAGACCACACTATGGTGTAAGTCCATGAACACACATACCAGAAAAACACGGACTTTGAAAACAAAAAGCATTTTTAACTCACCTTCTCCAGTGCTGCTTCTCTCCGGCCCCTAATGCCTCTGCTTCAGAGCTTCATTACTGGCATGCATATTCATGTATGCAGGAGCAGCCGACCTGGAAGTAGCTGCAGCGGGGGCAAAAACACCGCAGAGCCAGATAGCTCAGCACCACGGACAGCAGGAGAGGGGACAGGTGATTATATGTCCATGTGCCATCACGGAGAACGGATCACGTATCACGGATTGCACATGGACAACCCACGTGTGCCGTGAATCATGGCACACGATGGACATATGCATTTTTTACACATCAGTGAAAAACGTCTGTGTTTCTCACTGACGTGTGAAACAGGCCCAAGAATTATACAGTGATAAGGTGACATGTGTAAGGAGGTATTTCTAATACTCGAAGTTTAAATTTGTACAAAAGTGCATTACCTTGTGGTAAATCTATAGGAGTACGGTTAAATAGTGTGTATGAATAGAAGTCACTCAAACTAATACATAGTAAACAAGATTATACAGCTCACCACCCAGAATAAATGTCCATCCATGGAAGAAGCCAGACGGTGCACGCAGGGGCGTAACGACCGCGGTCGCAGAGGTCGCCACTGCGACCGGGCCCGCAGGGTTATAGGGGCCCGGCAGCCGCTCTGCAGAGCCGGCTGCCGGGCCCCTATGTGTAGTGCCGCTGTGTAGTGGCTGACTACGCGACCGTCAGGGGGCCGGCCTGTGAGAGGGGCTCTCTGACCTGCGGCAGAGCAGAAGTGCTGCTGCACAGCACACGGAATCCATCCTTCCAGGACCTGTGATGATGTCACGCCCATGTGACTGTGTGGGAGGAGACACAGGATGTCGGGGAGAAAGCAGGAGAAGATACTGATTCCTGAACGATTTTGGACATATGACTCGTAATGGAAAAAGAAAGGACATGAGGGGTGTGCAGGGTGAGTGGCAGATGAGGGCTGCAGACTTTGACAGAAGGTTGTGAAGGGGTGCAGAGTGTTTGAGAGGGGTAAGTTGAGGTACAGGCAGCAGGGTGTGAGACATATGAGAGTGTAGTGTGTGTGATATGGGGGGTGCAGGCTGTATGGGGAGCAGGGCGTGTGACATATGGGGGCAGGAGCGTAACTACCGCAGTCGTAGGGGTCGGAAGGAGAAGAGAGGTACTTTGTTTTTTATTTTGCTGGCTGCATGACACATGGAAACCCTAGTGGGGCTGGCTTCATGACACAGAGGCCCTGGGGGGGGGCTGGCTGCATGACACCTGGGGGTACTGGATGCATGACACATGGAGGCCCAGGGGGGGGGGGGCTGGCTGCATGACACATGGAGGCCCTGGCAGGGCTGGCTGCATGACACATAGAGGCCCTGGGGGGGGGTGGCTGCATGACACCTGGGGGGGCTGACTGCATGACACATGGAGGCCCTGGAGGGGCTGGCTGCATGACACATAAAGGCCCTGGCTGCATGACACATGGAGGCCCTGGTGGGGCTGGCTGCGTGACACAGAGGCCCTGGGGGGGCTGGCTGCATGACACCTGGGGGTACTGGATGCATGACACATGGAGGCCCAGGGGGGGGGCTGGCTGCATGACACATGGAGGCCCTGGTGGGGCTGGCTGCATGACACATAGAGGCCCTGGGGGGGCTGGCTGCATGACACCTGGGGGGGCTGGCTGCATGACACATGGAGGCCCTGGAGGGGCTGGCTGCATGACACATGGAGGCCCTGGCTGCATGACACATGGAGGCCCTGGTGGGGCTGGCTGCATGACACAGAGGCCCTGGGGGGGCTGTCTGCATGGCACCTGGGGGTACTGGCTGCATGACACATGGAGGCCCAGGGGGGGGGGGCTGGCTGCATGACACATGAAGGCCCTGGTGGGGCTGGCTGCATGACCCCTGGGGGGCTGGCTGCATGACACATGGAAGCCCTGGTGGGGCTGGCTGCATGACACCTGGGGGTGCTGGCTGCATGACACATTGAGGCCCAGGGGGGTTCTGGCTGCATGACACATTGAGGCCCTGGGGGGCTGGCTGCATGACACAGATGCCCTGGGGGGCTGGCTGCATGACACCTGGGGGTGCTGGCTGCATGACACATTGAGGCCCAGGGGGGTTCTGGCTGCATGACACATTGAGGCCCTGGTGGGGCTGGCTGCATGACACATGGAGGCCCTGGGGGGGCTGGCTGCATGACACCTGGGGGGGCTGGGTGCATGACACATTGAGGCCCTGGGGGGGGCTGGCTGCATGACACATGGAGGTCTATGGGACTGCATAATAAACATAAAGGACACCTTATACATGGACTAGGGGTGCATTATACATGGAGATCTATGGAGCTGCATTATACAAAATGAAGGACACCTTATACATGGAATATAGGGGTGCATTATACATGGAGGAGTATGGGGCTGCATAATACAATATGATGATTTATGGGGCTGCATTATAATACATGGAGGACTATGGAGCCTACCTTATACATGGACTATGGGGGTTATAAAACATGGAGGACTGTGGTGCAGTATAAAATATGGAGAACTATGAGGTGAATTATAATACATCGAGAACTATGGGAAATGCATTGTAATACATGGGGGACTATGGGAGTGCATTCTAATATATGACGGGTTATGTGGGACCCTTTATACTATATGGAAGGCTATGTGGGGGCCATTATAGTATTTGGAGAACTATATACAAGGGGGACAAAGATATAAGCATGGGATGGTAATGTTTTGTGGTGAAGGGGAAAAGGCTCTTTCCCTCAGCACCCAGCTTTCCCATGCTCTGCTGTACATCTCTCAGCACCCAGCTTTCCCATGCTCTGTTATGGGAAAGCTGGGTGCTGAGGGTAAGATGTGTAGCAGAGCATGGGAAAGCTGGGTGCTGAGGGTAAGATGTGTAGCAGAGCATGGGGAAGCTGGGTGCTGAGGGTAAGATGTGTAGCAGAGCATGGGAAAGCTGGGTGCTGAGGGTAAGATGTATAGCAGAGCATGGGGAAGCTGGGTGCTGAGGGTAAGATGTGTAGCAGAGCATGGGGAAGCTGGATGCCGAGGACAAGATGGATATGAACATAGGATAGCTGGGTGCTGATAGAAAGAGGGATTTCAGATCATGGGAAAGCTGGGTGCTGAGGGTAAAAGCCAAGTGTCAGCGTCATTATCCTGTACACTGAGTGTCAGTGTCATTATCCCGTACCCTAAGTGTCGGGGTACGTAGAGGGGGGCCCCGGTCCAAATTTCGCATCAGGGCCCATCAAACTCTAGTTACGCCCCGTGCACGGAAAACAAAGGTTGGAGAACTTACAGAAAAGGGGGTGGAATCCGGCAACAAAAACCATCTTCATTCAGGGAAAATATCCATCATTAAAATCCCGTTTATTAGTGCTAATTAAAATCCATTACACATACAGACATGGGGATGCGGTTGATGCGTTTTGGAAGCGAGTCTTCCTTAGTCGTAACCATCATGGTTACGACTAAAGAAGACTCGCTTCCGAAACGCCTATATGTGTGTGTGTGTGTGTGGGTTTGTGTGCTAATACATAGGTAGTTGAAACCAGAAGTTTACATGTACTATCTAAAAAGACATATTTGCATGTTTTACTCATTATTAGAGTAGAGCGCAGTTCGCGGTTCTCCAGTTCGCGGTTCGAGTGATTTTGGGGGGTGTTCTAGATCGAACTAGAACTCGAGCGTTTTGCTAAAAGCTCGACAGTTCGAGTTACGTTCGAGAACGGTTCTAGCAGCAAAAGCGTGGCTTTTTACAGCTACAGTGTGCAGGAGCCATCGCGGGCAGCCTGAGGTAAGCTGGTAACCAAGATAAACATCGGGTATCCAAGCAAAGCGCTTTGGTTAGTAACCCGATATTTATCCTAGTTACGTGCAGGAAGCCCACACTTCCCCGCTCAGCTCGCTCCGCCCCCTCCTGCACGCGGCATGTACACATACACACACACACACACTCACACTCACACTCACCTGTCCCCAGTCATGCAGTCCACGACACTGACGTCCTCAACACCACATGTCCCCGCTAGGCTCCACCCACTTCGCACTCTGCCGCCAGCACACATGGCCCCGCTAGGCTCCGCCCACCTGTCACTCTGCCCACATGGTCCCGCTAGGCTCCGCCCACCTGTCACTCTGCACACATTACCCCGCTAGGCTCCGCCCACCTGTCATTCTGCACACATGGTCCCGCTAGGCTCCGCCCACCCGGGACTCTGCACACATTACCCGGCTAGGTTCCGCCCACCTGCCACTCTGCACACATTACCCGCTAAGCTCCGCCCACCTAGCACTCTGCACACATGGTCCCACTAGGCTCCGCCCACCTGGCACTCTGCACACATTGTCCCGCTAGGCTCCGCCCACCTGGCCCTCTGCACACATTACCCCACTAGGCTCCGCCCACCTGGCACTCTGCACACATGGTCCCGCTAGGCTCCGCCCACCTGGCACTCTGCACACATGGCCCCGCTAGGCTCCGCCCACCTGTCACTCTGCACACATGGTCCTGCTAGGCTCCGCCCACCTGGTGTTCTGCACACATTACCCTGCTAGGCTCCGCCCATCTCACACTCTGCACACATTACCCCGCTAGGCTCCGCCCACCTGGCACTCTGCACACATGGTCCCGCAAGGCTCCGCCCACCTGGCACTCTGCACACATTACCACCGCTAGGCTCCGCCCACCTCACACTCGACACACATTACCCCGCTAGGCTCCGCCCACCTGGCACTCTGCACACATGGCCCCGATAGGCTCCACCCACCTGACACTCTGCACACATTACCCTGCTAGGCTCCGCCCACCTGGCACTCTGCACACATTACCCCGCTAGGCTCCGCTCACCTCGCACTCCGCACACATGGCCCCGCTCGGCTTACCTGCGGTGATGAAGTCCCGCCATCCCGACCTCAGCGCTGTCACTGTCCTCCATGGCCGCCGCTTGTCACATCACCTTCTCTCGCTTTCGACCCGAGACTGTGACTAGCGGTGACGTCACGGGCCGCTCGCGATACTTGGCTGTGAAGGTCATTGAACTCAGTGACAGGTGCTGTCAGCAGTGCAGGAGATCAGCGCAGGTAATGTACCTCGCTGACAGCAGCACTTGTCATGCCCTGCAGTGACCTGGGCTGACCCATTGATGTTAGCTCAGGTCACTGCATTGCTCTCCCAGCCAATAGGGAACATCCTGCTCTTCATTGACTGGGACAGTGTGGATTGTCATGGGAACCCCTTGGATTACAGTAGACCTGAATTTGTTTTTCTTTCTAATAAATTGGTGAAAGAGGCAATGTGTTGGGCAGTGTTTTTTCAAATAAAAATGTGTTTGTCGTCTATTTTTTTTTTTAATTACTGACTAGGTTTGTGATGTCGGGTATCTGATAGACGCGTGACATCACTAACCCCAGGGCTTGATGTCAGGTGACATTACACATCTGGTATTAACCCAATATATTACCCCGTGCCACCGCACGAGGGCACGGAATGAGCTGGGGCGAAGCACCAGGATTGGCACATCTAATGGATGCGCCACTTCTGGGGCAGCTGCGGCCTGCTATTTTTAGGCTGGGGAGAGTCCAATAACCATGGACCTCCCTAGTCTGAGAATATCAGACCCCAGCTGTCTGCTTTACCTTGGCTGGTGATCCAATTTTGGGGGGACCCCCACGTGTTTTTTTTTTTTAAATTATTTATTTAATTTAAAATAACAGCATGAGGTGCCCTCAGTTTTGGATTACCAGCCAAGGTGAAGCTGCCAGCTGTGGTCTGCAGGCTGCAGCCATCTGCTTTACCCTAGCTGGCTACAAAAATAGGGGGAACCCCACATAATTTTTTTTCATTTTTTTGGCTAAATACAAAGCTAAGCACCCCTTAGTGCCACATGAAAGGCACCAAAGGGTGCGAAATTACAAAATGCAGGAGAGTGGGACATTATGTGTCTTTCTGCTATTACAATGACAGAAAAGACTGATATGAAGTGTACAAGCACAGGAAAATCACCAGAGCGCTCTACGCTGTGAAAAGCAGTAGAAAATGGTACTGGAGTGAACATGTGACCGCCTCATGTAGGTTGAAGCTATGGATCTATACTGCCCTGGGGGCTCGGCTGCTCTCCGCCGAGCTGCTCGGATCTGGGCTCGGGTTGTCGGTGGCTCGAGCGCCTCCGGACCGGGGGCCACGTCGCTCTGGAATGAAGGGGGGTTTGGTTGTTTGGTTTGGGGTGGACCGGTTTCACGGCCGGAGATGCGGTGACCGGTAACAGTTCGTTACGCCACCCACGGGTCGTGGTGAGGTTTCATAGTTTCATAGTTTTTAAGGTTGAAGGGAGACTCTAAGTCCATCTAGTTCAACCCGTAGCCTAACATGTTGATCCAGAGGAAGGCAAGAAAACCCCAATGTGTCAAATAAGCTCCAATGGGGAAAAAAATTCCTTCCTGACTCCACATATGGCAATCAGACTAGTTCCCTGCATCAACACCCTGTCATAAAATCTAATATACATAACTGGTAATATTATATTTTTCAAGAAAGGCATCCAGGCTCTGCTTAATTGTTAGTAGTTAATCACTCATTACAACATCATGCGGCAGAGAGTTCCATAGTCTCACTGCTCGTACAGTAAAGAATCCTCGTCTGTGATTATGATTAAACCTTCTTTCCTCAAGACGTAGCGGATGCTCCCGTGTTCCAGTCGCAGGCCTAGGTGTAAAGAGATCTTTGGAAAGGTCTCTGTACTGTCCCCTCATATGTTTATACATTGTGATTAGATCCTCCCTAAGCCTTTGTTTTTCCAAACTAAATAACCCCAAGTTTAATAACCTGTCTTGGTGTTGCAGCCCACCCATTCCTCTAATAATCTTGGTCGCTCTTCTATCTACCTGTAAGATTATGCTATTTATAACCTTCTATACTTTTGCTATCAAGAAAAGCATCCATTCCTCTCTTAAATTCATTCAGTGAGTTGGCCATCACCACTTCCTCAGGAAGAGAGTTCCAGAGCCTCACTGCTCTTACCGTGAAGAACCCTCTTCTATGCTGATGTAGGAATTTTCTTTCCTCCAATCGAAGAGAATGCCCCCTTGTTCTTGTCATAGTCCTTGGTACAAACAGATTAGGGGAGAGATCTCTATATGGCCCTCTGATATATTTGTACATGTTTATTAGGTCTCCCCTAAATCTTCTCTTTTCTAGAGTAAATAGACCTAATTTTGATAACCTTTCCGTGTATTGTAATGCACCCACTCCATTTATTATTTTAGTAGCCCGCCTCTGAACCCTTTCAAGTTCAGTAATGTCTTTCTTGAGCACTGGCGCCCAAAATTGCACACAATACTCCAAGTGTGGTCTGACGAGTGATTTGTACAGAGGGAGAATGATGTTTTCATCTCGTGCCCCCAGACCTCTTCTAATGCATCCCATCACCCTATTTGCTTTGGTGGCTGCTGCCTGACACTGGGCACTCCAATTTAGCTTCTAATTGACTAAGATGCCTAAGTCCATTTCCATGTCTGATTTCCCCAGCAGTTTCCCATTTAGTAAGTAATCGTAGCATCTGTTTCTCCTTCCCATGTGCATAACCTTACACTTATCTGTGTTAAACCTCATTTGCCATTTTTCAGCCCAATTCTCCAATTTACTCAAATCCATCTGTAGTTGCAAACTGTCCTCCTTTGTGTTAACTACCTTACATAGTTTTGTATCATCTGCAAATACTGATATTTTACTCTGTAAACCATCCACCAGATCATTAATAAATAGGTGATGGGCACCACCGCTGCGGTGAGGGTGCGGGAGCTCGTCCGGGATCGGTGGTGGGTCGCAGCTAGGTGTTGACCCCTCCATGGGTAGGGGGTTTGTTGGTCCCGGGGCCAGGTGGCAGGAGCGGGGGGTTGCAGGACGCAGGGGCTCGCTTGCAGCGCGGTGCCTGATGGCACTGGTGTACGCACGATTAAACCACACAGAGTCAATGGTAAACCAAGTTCGGTGTAGATTGGTGCCCGCAGCCAGCTGCGTGTGTCCCCAGTGAGGTTGGTGATGTCGCCTTTCTCCTGCACCTTTAAATTTGCTATAGTGACTCCTATGCTTCAGCAACGGTAGTCCGCTCCCCGGCTTTTGGGTACCGGAGGAGCCCTTTTGCCCACAGGCGCTGGCCCTTTGGATGTCTGGCCCTTGGCGGTGGCTCTTATCCGGAATCAGTGGGCTGTTGCCGTCTATCGGGACTTTGGGTGGGAATGAACCCCTGAGGTCCAGACCGCAATCAGTAGATTTGTCTGAGCCCGGTTGCTTCTGGGCTAGAACGGGGTCTGAGTACCCTGCCTGGTGCTCCGGTTGACTTGTTAGCTCCTCGGTTCGGATCCGAAGGGTCACCACCCTCTTCTCGATCCCTATGGTTCCGCAGTTCAGTCCCTGACCGGACTCCTGCAGACGGCCACCACCCTCTGCCTGCCTGACCGTTCCAAGGGGTCCTAGGCTCTGTCCTAGACCCCTGACTCTCAGCTCGCCACTTTTACTCCTCTCACTACTCCTCTCCTCATTCGACTCACTTGTCCTTTCCCTGCCTCAGGCCAGCAGACTCCTCGGAGGGCGTGCCTATCCGCCTGGCTCCGCCCACCTGGTGTGCCTTGCTAGACCTGAGGGAGGCGGTCAGGACTTGTTGGCTGCTGGTGCCTCACTGGGGTGGGGGTGTGTGTGGTGTTGTGTGCTGTTACCTGTGACCCCTGGGGGTCCAGGGCATCACAGATCCTGGGTAAATTTATGTATTTTCCCTCCTTCAGTTTTTTTGCAGTATGCAAACAAACGGAAGGCACACGGATGATATACAGACCGTATATGGAACAGAAACGGATGCCACACGGATGCACCCATAAATAAAACGAACCATTTTTTGCGGACCGCAAAAACGGATTGGTCGTGTGAATGTAGCCTTATTCTGATCTGCCGTTTATAAACAGCAGGCAGAAATAAGAGAATAGCGCCCCCCAGCATCAGAAAATCTCCGGGGTTTAAGGGGGTAGCTGAGACCCTGGAGACCATGATTTAGGCTGGTTTTTCCGGTCCCCGCTCACATGATCACCGGTATACACCGTATACAGATGATCACGTTACAGTAAATGACAGCGTCGGTAAAAAATTATTTATCTCCCATCTGGCATGAACAAATATGATAAATCTCCTCCCTGGTCCCCTCCGGTTCCCAGGTGTCGCCAAAGTGCCCCCCCTGACCACCTCCCGGAAATCCAAGATGGCCGCGCGCACAGCAGTGCGCCGGCCGCATTCACCCTACTCCTTTGATTTCTGTTGCATGTGCCATGACACAAATGCAACAGAAAACTCCTCCCCAGGCCCTGCCAGGTCACCCCCTATAAACCCACCAGTGTTCCCCGGTATCCCACGGTACCTGTGCAGCATTGATCCCCCGCGGCCCTCTCCTTGACAATAGACGCTGCCGCATGCACAGAGCGGCTGTCAGCTCAGCTTCCTGTGTTCAGACACAGTGAGTGGTGGTTATGCATCTATAAGCTAAACAGGCGGCATGGTGGCTCAGTGGTTAGCACTGCGTTCTTGCAGCACTGAGGTCCTGAGTTCAATTCCCACCAAGGACACCATCTGCAAAGAGTTTGTATGTTCTCCCCGTGTTTGTGTGGGTTTCCTCCGGGTACTCTGGTTTTCTCCTACACTCCAAAGACATACAGATAGGGAATTTAGATTGTGAGCCCCAATGGGGACAGTGTTCCCAATGTATACAAAGCGCTATGGAATTAATAGCGCTGAATAAATTATTATTATTACTGCAATGCCCTGTTCATGAGGTAAAGAACATAGTTCATCAGGAGAGCTATACTACATTTCCAAAAGGAGGTATCTGATTTTATAGTTTCCCTGCTGAACGACTACCAAACATGAGAGTCCATTATACGCCACAAGAAAACACATCTAAATAGCGAGCTCTGTTGTTTAGTATTCATTCAGCTGGATAACTGGACTTAAAGGGGTATTCCATCTCCAAGATCCTATCCCCAATATATAGTAGGTGGAATAGCAATAATATCAGCAAATACCAATATTTGGAAATGTAGAATAGTTCTCCTGATTAGGCATGCCCTTACCTCATGAGCAGGGCATTGCAGCTTTGGTAGCAACCGTTACGACATGGACTCTGCTGCTGTGGACCCGGGGAGAGTGAGTGCAGATTCATTGCACCCTCACTCCTCACATGGAGGGTCTGCACTCCTAGAAAATGGGGGATACGTTCCCTAAGTGTCTCCCCCCATATTCTAGACGGTCCAGAGTCATTGTGGGACCCCCTTATTTTTTTTCTTACAATAAATTGGTGAAAGAGGAAATGTTTTGGGGATTGTTTTTTCAAATACATTTTTTTTGTCGATTTTTTTTGTTAGTACTGACAGTTGATGATGTTGGGTATCTGATAGACGCCATGACATCACAAACTGCTGGGCTTGATGTCAGGTGACTTTACAGCTAGTATTAACCCCATTTCTTACCCCGTTTGCCACTGCCCCAGGGCACGGGATGAGCTGGGGTGAAGCGCCAGGATTGGCGCATCTAGTGGATGCGCCATGTCTGGGGTGCCTGCGGCCTGCTATTTTTAGGCTGTGAAGGCCCAATAACTAAGGACCTTCCCACCCTGAGAATACCAGACCACAGCTGTCCGCTTTACCTTGGCTGGTGATCCAATTTGGGGGGACCCTACTTTTTTTGTGTAATTATTAATATTTATAAAATAATTATAAAAAAAGAGCCTGGGGTGACCTCCACATTGGATCCCCAACCACGGTAAAGCTGCCAGCTGTGGTTTTCAGGCTACAGCCGTCTGCTTTACCCTAGCTGGCTATCAAAAATGCGGAGACCCAACGTCATTTTTTTTTAACTATTTTTTAAATAGAAAAAATTAATGCCAGCTAAGGTAACACCAGGCAGATGGGGGTGGCAACCCATAGCTGTTTGCTTTATCTGCGCTGAGAATCAAAAATACCGCGGAGCGCTACGTCATTTTTTTTAAAGATTTATTTTTACAGCACTGTCATGTCAGGCAATCAAAATACAGGGAAGCCCTTTTTGTTTTTAGTTATTTAAATAAATAATTAAAAAAAATATATATGGGCTCCAGCTGCATTTTTTGTATTGCTAGCTAAGGGTAATCCAAGCAGCTACTGGCTGCCAACCCCCACTGCTTGGTGTTACCTTCACTGGCAATGGAAAATCCACGGAAACATTTTTTATTTTTTTTGCCAAAAAAACAAAAAAAAATGACGTGCGCTTCGCCATATTTTTGTATGCTAGCCAGGTACAGCATGTAGGTACGGCTGCCCCCAACCCCCAGCTGCCTATTTGTACCCGGCTGGGAACTACAAATATAGGGAAGCCCTTTTTTTACTTAATTCATGAATTTTATGAAATAATTAAAAAAAAAAACAAAACGACGTGGGCTTTGCCCCATTTTTGTGTCCAGCTGGGTACAACTAGGCAGCTGGGGGATTGGAATCCACAGCACAGGTTAGCCCGAGGTTTATGGGCCCCTCTGCTGTGAATTGCAGTCAGCAGCCACCCCAGAAAATGGCGCTCTCATAGAAGCGCCATCATCTGGCGCTTAATCCAACTCTTCCAACAGCCCTGAAGCCGGGTGGCTTGTTGGGTAATCATGAGTTAATACTGGCTTTGCTTAACTAGCTAGAATTAAGTCAGAGATTCTTAATGTCAGGCACGTTTGACCCGGCCATTAAGAATCTCCAATAAAGGGTTTAAAAAAAACACCACACAGAATAAAAATACTTTAATAGAAATAAATACACAGACACACTTAGAGACTCCATGTTTATTACCCCCTGTCATCCCTCCACGATCCATGGTCTTCTGTCTTCTTTCCCCTTCAACACATGCAGCTCTGTCTGCTCCATCAGACAGCACAGCTGCATGGGGGAAGATGCTGTTCTCCGTGCAGAAATCACTCTGTGAGAGTGACCACAGGCTCCCGGCTGTAAGTGGTGGCATGGTTACCATAGCAACGCTGCTCCGATTACGTGATTCCGGGGCCGCTGCGTGCTGGTAGCGGGATGTCCCAGTCACCGCTACCAAGCTCCTTCCTATGGCAACGGTGATCTCCGTTATTGACCGGCTGTGTCAGCCAGTCAGGAGCCGGCTTCTGCGAACGCTGGTAACTACGGTAAACATCGGGTAACCAAGAAGCCCTTTCCTTGGTTACCTGATGTTTACCGTAGTTACCAGCGTCCGCTGCTCTCACGCTGCCAGTGCCAGCTCCCTGCTCCCTGCACACATAGCCAGACTGACTACACATCGGGTTAAATTAACCCGATGTGTACTCTGGCTAGGAGTGCAGGGAGCCAGCGCTAAGCGGTGTGCGCTGGTAACCAAGGTATATATCGGATTGGTTACCCGATATTTACCTTAGTTACCAAGAGCAGCATCTCTTCCACGTGTGCTGCTGACTGGGGGCTGGTCACTGGTTGCTGTGAGATCTTCCTGTGTGACAGCTCACTAGCAACCCGTGTAGCGACGCTCCAGCGATCCCTGCCACGTCAGATTGCTGGTGGGATCGCTGGAGCGTCGCTTAGTCTGACGGTACCTTAAGGGAATGGGTAAGCAGAGCGGGGAGTCGACCGTGTGCTAGAGCATGTCGCCGGTACACGGTGCACTGTGCACTGTGTAACAGGGAGATGCAATGACAGGTCCTACATGACGCGTCATAGTCATGTGACCAGTCTGTAGCCAATGAGATAACAGACACGTGACTGGTCACATGCTATTTTGATGACGTCACGTAGGTCCTGCATCACTGCTGGTTAACAGGAGGATGCAGCGATTATCGGGAGGAATAGCGGCAGGAGACAGAGTGCAGGACGCATCCCGGGGACAGGTAAGTGTTATGGCAATGTTTATTAACTGTAAGTGTACATTTATAATGCGTTTTTATGTGTTTGTGATTGCCTCCCATTGTTTCCTATGGGTTCGAGTGGTTCACCGAACCGGTTCGCCGAACCGAACTCGAACCGAAACCGTGACCGGTACGCTCATCCCTACTCATTATCTGACATGAAATCAGAATAAACCTTTCCTGTTCTAAGTCAATTAGGATTATCAAAATTATTTATATTTGCCAAATGTCTGAATAATGAGAGAGAGAATGTTTTGAGGCATTTTTATTAGTTTCTCTAACGTTTACATACTTTTCATTAGGATTTGGTACCATTGCGCTTAAACTGTATGACTTGGGTCAAACATTTTAGATCTCCTTCCACAAGCTTCTCACAATAGTTGGTACAAATTTGGGCGCATTTCTCCTGATGTGATTGGTGTTACAGAGCGATGTTTGTAGGTCTCCATGCTCGCACCTGCCTTTTCAGCTTTGTTCATAAATTTTCAAAAGGATTGAGACCAGGGCTTTGTCATGGCCACTCCAAAACATTGACTTTGTTATTATTACGCCGCTTTGTAACCTGTTTGGCGGTATGCTTAGAGTTATTGTTCAATTTGAAGACTCATTTACACCCAAGCTTTAAATTCCTAGCTGATGTCTTGAGATGTTGCTTCAGTATTGCCACATATTCTTCTTTCCTCATGATGCCATCTATTTTGTGAACTGCACCAGTCCCTCCTGCAGCAAAACAACCCCACAACATGATGCTGCCAACCCCATTTTTCACCGTTGGGATGGTGTTCTTAGGCTTCAAAGCTTCTCCCTTTTTCCTCCATGGTCATTATGACCAGACAGTTCAACTTTAGTTTCATCAGACCACAGGACATGTCTCCAAAAACTAAGGTCTCTGTTCCTGTGTGCATTTGCAAACATTAATCTGGGTTTTTTATTTTTCTTCTGGAGTAATGGCTTCTTCCTGGCAAAGTGACCTTTCATTCCATGCTGATACAGTACTCGTTTCACTGTTGATAATGACACAATCTTACCAGCTTCCACCAGCATCTTCACAGGTTTTTTGTTTTTGTTCTTGGGTTGATATACACATCTGACCAAAGCACTTTTATCTCTGGTACACAAAATCCATCTCCTTCCTGAGCAGTATGAAGGCTGGACATTCCCATCTTGTTTGTACTTGTGTAAAATTGTTTGTACAGATGAACAAGGCACATTCAGTAATCTGGAAATTGCACCCAAGGATGAACCAAACTTGTCTAAGTCCAGAATTCCCTTCCTGAGATCTTGGTTTTAACTTTCCCATGATGCTACACAAAGAAGCGGTGTGTTTCAGGTGTGCATTAAAATACAACCACACTAATTAACTCAGATATTACCAATAAACCTATCAGAAGCTTCCAAAGATATGACATTATCATATGGGATTTCCCATATTGTTTAAAAGCATAGTTCTCTTAGTGTATATAAACTTTTGAATTTGCAAAAATTAATAAAAATGCCTTAAAACATTGTTTCATTATTCTGACATTTGACAAATATCAATAATATTGGTAATCCTAATTGACCTAAAACGAGAAAGGTTTATTCTGATTTCATGTCTGGTAATGAGAAACACATGCACATGTGTCTTTTTAGATAGTGTATGTAAACTTCTGGTTTCAACTGTATAATTAAACCTCTTATAGGAATCCAACATAGGGGTGTAGCAAGGGAAAGCTACAAATAAAAAAATTAACAAGCAAAATGCACAGTAAGGCAGTCCAATGTTTTGTCAGCACCGATAGACTTAAGGCTGCTTTACACCAGACAATCTATTGTGCAATAGATCGTCGGGGTCACGGTTTTTGTGATGCACATCCGGCATCGCTGGCGATGCCGGCCTGTGTGACACCTCCTAGCGACGCAGTATCGCTCACAAATCGTGAGTCGTGTACTGCTCGCTAGGTTCCATAATATCGTTTAATTTAGTTGTTCATTGTTTCCGGGGTAGCACACGCCGCTCCGTGTGACACCCCTGGAACGATGAACAGCAGCTCACCTGCGTCACGCGGCAGCCGCTGGCTATGTGAAGGAAGGAGGTGGGCAGGATGTTTACGTCCCGCTCATCTCTGCCCCTCCGCTTCCATTGGCCGGCGGCTGTGTGACGTCGCTGTGACGCCGAACGTCCCTCCCACTCCAGGAAGTGGACGTTCGCCGCCCACAGCGAGGTCGCACGAGAGGTAAGTATGTGTGACGGGGTTACCGACTTTGTGCGCCACGGGCAGCGATTTGCCTGTGACGGAAAAAGGACGGGAGCGGGTACAATCGATTGTGAAATTGCACAATCGGTCGTACCGTGTAAAGCAGCCTTTACAGTGGGTACGGAAAGTATTCAGACCTCTTTGTTTCATTGCTGCTCTGAATTTGTTAAATTCAAAAAAGGAAGAAATAGTTTCTTACGGGGGCAAAGAGAGTGGTGAAGACAAAAAAGCTGATGAGTGCCATCCTGATGAGATATCTAAACCCGGTGGGGCACACTAACATGTCTACACACCCCCACCTGCACATGTGCTTCCAGTGGACAAATGCCAGTGTGGCAAAATGAAGTCACTGCTTGGACAACTGCACCCCCCTTAAATGGAATGGCGCGCACCTAAGGTGATAATTGGATTGCTACAGGTGCCCATAATCATGACGATTAATTACTGATGGTAATTAACTGTGTCCAGAGATGGCCTCTTGTCTTGTACCTTGGTCCATCACTGCTGATATGCCCTGACTGGCCAGGGCTAGGGATATTTGCATGTGTGACAAAGAGGGACACAATTTCAAAAGGGCACACAAGCAAATATACAGTATATATATATATATATATATATATATATATATATATATATATACATATAAATATATATCTCTAATATATAAAGCTGAATGTGTGTGTGTATGCGTGTGTGTGTATGTGTGTGTGTATGTCCGGGATTGGCATCTGAACTGTCGCAGTTACAGCCACAAAATTTTGCACACTCACACTTCTGGACCCCGAGAGCGTCATAGGCTATGTTTTGAGGGGAAATTTTAATCCTGCTCTTTACAGTTATTCGCCAAAAACCTGCCTCCATTAAAGCGAATGGAGCTGGGAGCCATAGTGCAGCCATAACTTCAGAAGAATGCGCAGCCATGCCCTTATATGGAATGTTGGCGTGTCACAATGCAGCCAGGGAAAGAGACAGACATAGACAGGGAAAGAGGCAGACGCAGACAGGAAAATAAACAGACATAGACAGGGTAAGAGACAGACACAAAGAGACAGATACAGACAGGGAAAGAGGCAGACACAGACAGGGTAAGAAACAGATATAGACAAGGTAAGAGACAGACACAAAGAGACAGACACAGACAAAGAGACAGACTGACAGGGAAAGAGACAGACAGGGAAAGAGAGGGAAAGAGAGAGACAGGTTAAGAGACAGACACAGACAAAGAGACAGAGACAGACACAGGGAAACAGACAGACAGGGAAAGAAAGGGAAAGAGACAGACAGGGTAAGAGACAGACAAAGAGACAGACACGGGGAAAGAGACAGAGGGAAAGAGGGAAAGAGACAAACAGGAAAAGAGAGGGAAAGAGACCGACAGGGAAAGTGACAGATAGATAGACAGGGAAAGAGATAGATAGACAGACAGGGAAAGAGATTGAGACAGATGGAGAAAGAGACAGACAGTCAGAGACAGACAGGCAAAGAGAGAGACAGACAAAGAGATAGACAGAGATATATACAGAGGGAGAGACAGACATTATAATCACCGTACATTTCTATCTATTTGTTTTGTGGTTTTTGTGTGTAGAATACATTTTTGTTAATACATTCTATTTTGTTAACAGCAGTTATTAACCCGGGCGAAGCCGGGTAGTACAGCTAGTATATATATATATATATATATATATATATATATATATATATATATATATATATATATATATACAGTATCTGTGTGTATGTGTTATTGTTATTGGGACACTTCCCTCTACAGGCTTCATATTCCAAGTGTATGATTTACTCTATAACTCAATGCCTGGCTATACCCCATTGTTATTTTCTAGTAGAATTATCTTTTTACAAGATATATTCTGTATTTTAGGAAATTTCATTTTACATCCAAAGGTAAATTCATTACCTATCATTCTCTGGGGATTACAGTGATAGCTAAGTTGTTCTGAATTTCAATGCAGATTGTAATATTCCTTGCTTTATCAGTACAGTTATGTAGAAATCTGCAAAAAGTTGTTTTGTTCACTGCAGCCTCTTTTGGTAGTTGCTGAAATGGTGCCGTTACTTATCCAGACTACAAGCCGCAGCCTTTGTTACAAATTGTGAACAAATTATTTACCAGAAGTAATCTTTCTGACTGTCAGCATTCATAATGCATTTAATGTGGAGAAATTGTCAGCACTCTCCTGTTTTTGAGCTTAGCACAAAATTGCAGCTCAAAGTATTTTTTATCACCCTTCTCAGATTTAATGAATGGTATATCAAATTAGAAATTATGAAGCGCATCAGTGATAATATATAGAATTAGCGTTTTTGCAGTTACAAGAATAGTGATCCAAAACTGATTGGAATAGCTATTATATTCTGATCGACAGGAGAATTATTACAATGTAATAATAGCTGTAATATGTAAAAGTAGTAGGAGATATGTAATTAATAGAAGCATTAAATATTTCATAGTTTCTTAGATACAAATTTGTCCTTTACATTGATATAGACGTAAGAAATTCAATGATCTTAGGCTAGATGTACAGATATCATTTCAATAAACATCACATTATCTTTAGGACATTTCTTCATTTCGAAAATCTGTAACCAGAGAAATATTTGTAATGATAATGAACAATGTTCTCAGATAACTGTGGCCCGATTTATCAGTGAAATTTGGTCAGGATTCTGGCTTAAATTACTTTGAAAAGTCAAAAAATGTTGCCGAAATTCAGAGATGAGAAAAAGTTTTGCAACTTTTAGCATTTTCAAGCCAGTTTCTCCCAGATCTGCCAGAATAATTGGAGCTGGGGCAGGATGATGTCACAATTGTTTCCTTGTTTTTGGAGACTAGCAGCTTGAAGTCTGGAGCCCCTGATCTCTAGGGCTCTGAATTTAAATGTCATTTTGTTTCCTTTGGCACTGAAGTAGTTAAATGTCAGTTTATCTGTTAGCAGCTCTCCTGCAGTTAAGGTTGGCTGTACCTGCTTTGTAGACACACCCCCTTTTGCTTAATTACCCAGCTCTCCCAGCAAGCTTTGCTGATTATACAAAGCCATTTGTATTAAAGCCACCTTGGTGGAAGGAAGCTGCTGTGGATCTTTCAGAAGTCGTATCCTATCCATTTTTGGTTCTTTCCCCATGTTTGTCTCTCCTACCCTCTTGTCTCTTTAGTGCAGCGGTGAGTTTAGTGAACCTCACCCGCCTCTCACTATTCAGGGCCTCTATAGGGGTTTTTTACGGACCCAGGGTGCTGCTCAGCGACAGTTGTGGAAACTGTATAGGGACTGGTTAGGAGAGCAGGGACAGGTCAGGTGACGATAGGAGGGGACAATCTACCCACACTAGTGTCAGGGCCCACCATTGTTAGTGTCCTTGGTGTTTCCCCTTCACTGTGTTGTTTAGGTGTTTATCGTTGCGTGTCAGACCTTGGTTGGTCTGAACATGCTCACCACGCCCGTTGTGTGACAGATGAGGGTGCAGCTGGGGCATAATACCATAATTCGTGTAATTCAAGAGAAGCTGCTTATGACAGAAACCTTTCTCCAGTCATGGAGTTGAATAAGATTTTGCACAGAACACGGAGGTTCATATGACTTGTCAGATGCTCAAGGGTCATGAAGAGGCACACGCTTCTTCACACATCAGGAGCATCTGACTCCGCCACGCCATACACACCAGTGAGAAAGAAGCCCTTGTGTTTAGGTTTGAGGCATATTTGTGGCATTTTTGCTTGTAAAGTTTACTTTTAGGGGACTGTTGAAACAAAAACTGCATCAAAAACACTACAGCAATGGTGTCCTATTTTGTGACATGGTAAACATTTTATAGCATTTCAAAGATTATATTCTTCCTTAGAAAATAAATAGTTGTTTTTAGTTTTTCATATTAGTGCCTATATTGAAAAAAAGAAATAAATCCTAAATTCTTACAATGTTTCCTAGGCATAATAATGGCTAACACTTTCTGTTCTGTATGGAACACTGTTTAGCAATGATTTCTTTATTGCAGAGAGAATTACAATGAAAGCTAACCTATATATGGCTAGAGGATCAGACTATTCCCATTAAGTAATGTCACACCTAACCTCCTTCCCTGCACAGTGACCTCTGAAAAGATCACAGAGCATGGCTAGAAAAATCTCTTACAGAAGGCAATGAGCATTCTCCTGTCCATTGCTTCCTAAGAATGTTTTACTATCCGGCATTACTTATTTCAAAATCACATGTGACTCATTCACCATTAACCCAATAATGACCACATGCAGGTTGTATGGCTCCGGTACATAATTATACTGTGAGCATCTGCCTGTAATGGCAATGGCCATAGTGAGCGCCTTTACGACTACCCTGTTTTTCCAAAAATAAGCCCTCCCCAAAAATAAGCCCTAACAGGAATTTTCAACATTTTCGATATAAGGCTTAAATACAAGCCCTACCCCCCAAAATAAGCTCTAATTGCAGTTCAAAAACTGAGGTCCAGGCAGCCAAAAGAGTTAAAGAATAATTTAACTGTGTATATGCAACTGACAATCTTTGACAGCAGCAATTTGATAGTATAATCAACCCCATTTTAACATTAAAAAGTAAACAAAAAAATAAACATATTTGGTATCACTGCAAACATAAAATGTCTGAGCTATCAAAAAATAAATATATTTTAACAACACGTTAGACAAGAAAAAAATTAGTTAAAACAAAAGAGTTGCACATTTTAAGTTGCTGCACTGCCCACAAAAAATGCAATAAAAATAGATCAAAACATAGAATATACTTCAAAATCTGACATATAAAGATGTGTTTGTGCGTATGTCCGCTACAGGAATACGAATCGTCGCATTTATAATTGTGAAATCTTACACAGACGCCTCATGTAACTCAGGGAATGTCATAGACTATGTTTTGATGGGAAAATATAACCCCGCGCTTTACAGTTACTCTACAAAAAACATGCCTCCATTAAAGTGAATGAAGCTGGGAGCTACAGGTTATTAATAGGAGCTGTGATTGGTTGATTTAGGAACAAAGGACATTCATAGTATAAGAAGCTAATATGTGAGGTAATATAATATCGGTGGAGAGATAGATAGACAGAGAGAGACAGAAATGGAAAGAGACAGAGAGATAAAGATAGACGGGAAAAGAGACATACAGAGAAAGACAGACATAGACAGACAGGCACAGACAGACATAGGCACAGACATACAGAGACAGGCAGACAGCAAAAGAGACAGACAGGGAAAGAGACAGACAGACACAGACAGACAGGGAAAGAGACAGACAGACAGGGAAAGAGACTGACAGAGACAGACAGAGGCAGACAGGGCAAGATACCGACAGATGGAAAGAGACAGAAATGGAAAGAGACAAACAGGAAAAGAGACAGACAAGGAAAGAGACAGACAAGGAAAGAGACAGACAAGGAAAGAGACAGACAGAGGAAGACAGGGAAAGAGACAGACAGAAGAAGACTTACAGAGGCAGACAGACAGGTAAAGAGACAGGCAGGGAAAGATTCACACAGACAGAGATAGACAGGGAAAGAGACAGACAGGGAAAGAGGCAGACAATGAAACAAACAGAGAGAGACAGACAGAGAGAGACAGACAGAGAGACAGATAGAGACAAACCGAGACAGACAGAGAGATAGAGAAATAGACAGACAGGCAGGGAAATTGACTGACAGAAACACAGAGACAGACAGGGAAAGAGACAGACAGACACACACAGAGACAAACGTATGGAGACAGACACACAGAGACAGACAGACACAGAGACAGATAGACAAAGAGATAGAGACAGACAGAGAGACTGATACAGAGACAGACAGACAGAGACATAGACAGATAGAGAGACTGATACAGAGACAAAAACAGACAGATAAACAGAGACAGACAGAGAGAGACAGGGAGATAGTCAAAGAGACAGTTACTATCCCGGGCAACACAGGGTACTACAGCTAGTAGTATCAATAAAATATAAACTGAATGTGCAAAAATCAAGCTATTAAAGCGCTTCATTCACAAAATAAAGAAAAAAAATACGTGTTTAAGAATTTGGGAGCACAAAAACTTATTTTTTCAAAGTTCTGAAATTTTTCAAACACTAAAAGATAAATGAAACTCTGATAAGTTTGATATTGATGTACTCAAGCTGATGTACAGAATAATACTTTCAGGACATTCATTGTTAAAGGTTCGCTCAAATCTGCACGTAAATACGCCGGGTGCAATTTGATAAAAAAAAAACGCATTCATTTGCGGACATGTTATTCAATGAGGCAATGCTGATCTGAGATTTTTTTTCTTCAGCAGTCTTTGGCCTGAGGAAGGCATTGCAGCATGCTGCCTATGGTGGTGTAAATTGGCCGAAACGTGCCAATACAAGTCAACGAGTGCGGAAAAAAAACGGGCGTCACATGACCATCCATATGCCGTCCATTTTTCATGTACGCATTAGTAATCTGTAGCATAGGACACTATAAATTGTCCTATAAATGATTGTAGAATAATTGCTGCAGTGCTGAGAAAAAAATGCAGGTCATATGGACGTCATGGAGGTTAGGTGAGAAAATAATTGCACACTCCCATAGTACTCACATGACATATAGTATGACATACGAATTTCACTTGTCCCACTTTTCTGGATGAAAATGTATTATATGCAGATGTGAGTGAACACTAATTATTGTAAAAGAAAAGCCTAAAAGACAATGGCAGATTTGTGTTTATTCCCCATTTTACCACACTTGGAATCTTTTCGCCACATTTCAGTGCAGCACATCATAAAGTCAATGGTGTCATCCACAATTACAACGTTTCCTGCAATAACAGGCCATCGTATGGCTAATGTGACAGACTAATACAAAAGTTATGGACCTTTGAAGAAAAAGAATAATGCACGAAAGCTCAAACATTAAACACTTCCTAGTGATGAAGATTTTATTGGAATACTCCCTCTAGATAGAAGTTTTTTAATATATGTCACTTGGTAACATAAGTGGATAATTCTCTCTCCATCCCTTCAAACCCTATATAATGCACACATATTGAGGTACATTTCTGTGACAAAAAAATTCTATTTTACTTTTTCATATCTGCAGTTTATTTTCACAGTGGCAACTATATTAATTTATATTCAAATCCTTTGAAGGAAACCTGTCAGTGGATTTTGGCTATGTAATCTGAGAGCAGCATGATGTGGGGGCAGAGACCCTCATTCTTCTGATGTGTCACTTAGTTTGCTGGGTGCAGCAGTTATGATAGGTTTCTTTATTGCAGATATAGTAGTGCTCAGATGTTGAGCTGTGTATAACCCCGTTCAGAGAGACAGAAGACTCAGTGGTGGGGCTGTGGTTTGCCTAGGATGCAACAGGGCAGTTGTCCTCTAGTGATACTCTCCTGCTGATAAAACACTGATTTTATTGAAGAAGAAAAACACAGCCAAATAGGTAACTTATTACTGAAATAAGGTTTGCTTATATTACGTCATGGTGCTCTCATATTACATTTCAAAAACATGCTGACAGATTATCTATAAAGAAAAACTAAGAGGTTTTAATCTTACTTTCAGTATGTTGTCACGCTCCCCAGGTCCCGCCGCCGCCTCTCACTCACTGCTCCGGTCCCTGGTCCTCCTGTCCACTACTCCTCGGCTCACTCCTCCTCTTCCGCGTCCCCCGTGCTTCTGGTCCTTCGGTCCCGGCGTTCCCCTGCGACCCAAGACACACCGTCGGGCTCTCCTGCATCTTCTGCACCGCTTCCTGCTCTGGTCTCCGGCTCACGGGCCACCTGAATCTGAGTCCCATCATCTGGACCGTCTCCAGGAGCTCCGTGGCCCCAGAGACATCTTCATACCAGTCTTCTTAAGGACGCTGATCCTGTATCTCTAGTGCTCCGGCTGCCATGCATCTAGGCCCTCTGGTGGGGTGATCGGACAGTCCCTGTACAGGGGTTAGCTCCGGGTTGCCTCACTGGGGGAGTCCGGTGCACGGCCCAGAGAATCCACCACCAGGACATAACATATGTCACTAGTTAGTATTTTTGCATATAATGTATATAGTTTATACATAATTCGAAATAAGAAAATTTGTCTAAAATTTTTCTATAAAATTGGTAATGGCTTTAATTTTGAATGATATTTTTACTTTTTCCTGATTTTATTTCTCTTTTACTATTTTGAGCCTACATTTAAAAAAAAGTGTTCCAATCTTCTGTGTTTAGTATCATTCTTGTCACGCATGTGACTAACAGGGTTTAACAAAATACCCCCAAATCCCCAGTATGCGTAACTACACACAGGGTACACTGGGGTCACAATTCAATGGAGGTCCCTGGCACTAGGGAGAGGTGAGCAGGGTGACCACCTGTACTCACCTGCGGCTGTACCCTACACTCCCTGACACTCCTATACGGTTCTTTCAACCCATCGCTGACCACATTCCTAAGCCCTCACTTTCCCTAAACTCACCCTGGCTAGTGAGCAGGCAGACTAGATCGTTAGTTTCACCACTACAATACAGAAACACAAGGGTAGGAAAATAGACAGGGGAAATAGACATGAAAAGCAAAACACTCCAGGCAACTTCAGTGCAGCTGGCATAACTTCTGCACACAACAGAACAAATGTCTTACAGAGCAATCTCCTTACAAAATGGACCACATAGAAATGAGGACTCAGTTTCTGTCACAGACATCAGCTGCTAGGGCACATAAATAGTGAAGGGAAGGGAGCTCAAACAGCTGCACCTGAGATTGAAAACTACAGCCAGCAGCCAGGCAGGAAAGGGTGCTTTACCCTTACAGCATCACTAGCAAGAAGATGTTATTCATGTAACAGCAGTGGATCTGCCAGCAGCAAGGCACTGTGACCTTCTGTTACCGCACTCACATGAGGTCTCTCCTGGACGGGACACGCTCATGACAGTTCCACTCTTTTACCTCCCGACTTACTGTGCTATTGAAGAGTGATATTTTGGGTGGACAGCATGGTTGTGCCCCTGGTCCAAACTGACCTCATTCCCATGTTAATAGTGGAAGCAGCTTTGCATTTTGTATCTGCCCCATAGAAAAAACATAGGGGTCAGGATGGGATGGGTTACTGGCCAACCTGCAGCATTATTTTTTTTTTTCATTTTATTTGTTTATTTGTTATTTGCAATATTGATCACAATATACATTTCCATCATAGGATAATACAAAGAAAACTTCTTTTAAAGCTCACAATTGAGCTGTGTGCACTTGGAAATGATTGAGCAAACACTTTTTAATAGAGTCCATTAATGTGATTTGACAAGATGAATAGTTCTTCTTTAGTCTTTCTGCTGACAATATTATCACACACAAAACATGTTCAGCACACGGAAGTTTTGAACCCTGAGACAAGTCTTGCCTTAGGTAGGACTTTGCCGATACAGTAATCAGGCCTGCTTCAATAACATAGAACCTGTAGAGGCATACAATCCATTCTAAGACTGCAGCGTGGCCAGTAGCCATGGCAATAAGCTGTAAACTATACAATTAAAAATCAATTTGTTCTTTAAAACAGAGTGGATTTTTGATAAGAAGTAAATTGCCAATTTGTTTGTTTTTACAAGCACTTCCATTTAAAACCTTGAGACAACCCTTTTAATACTTTACAAAATATTGTGACTTTCCTAAAGCTTGATATTTCCTGAGCCCTTTAGTAGTGGAACACACATCATTACTATCTAATATATAAAGCTGAGTGTATGTGTGTGAGTGTGTGTGTGTGTGTGTGTGTGTGTGTGTGTGTGTGTTGTGTGTGTCTGTGTGTGTGTGTATGTATGTCCGCTAAAGAAATCCACACCGCCGCATTTACAAACGTGAAATCTTGCACAGACGCCTCATGTGACTCAGGGAATGTTAGAAACTATGTCTTCATGAGAAAATTTAACTGCGTGCTTTACAGTTACTCTCCAAAAAACCTGCCTCCGTTAAAGTCAATGGAGCTGTAAGCTACAGGTTAATAATAGGAGCTGTGATTGGTTGCTATAGGAACAAAGGAAATTGTTAGTATAAGAAGCTTCTATGTGAGGTAATATGATATCAGTGGAGAGACACCTAGAGAGACAGACAGGGAAAGAGTAAGAGAGATAGAGACAGACAGGGAAGAGACAGACAGAGGCAGACACAGACCGACAGGCACAGACAGACATAGGCACAGACAGAGACAGGCAGACAGGGAAAGAATCAGACATACTTGGAAAAAGATAGACAGACAAAGGCAGACAGGGAAAAAGACAGAGAGACAGGGAAAGAGACAGACAGGGAAAGAGATAGACAGGGAAAGAGACGGACAGAGAAAGACAGGAAAAAGACAGACAGGAAAAGAGACAGACAGAGGAAGACAGGGGAAAAAGACAGACATACAAAAAGACAGACAGGGAAAGAGACAGACAGTGAAAGAAACAGAGAGACAGATAGAGATAGAAAGACAGAGATAGACATACAGAGAGACAGATAGAGAGAGACAAACTGAGACAGACAGAGAGCTAGAAAAATAGACAGACAGGCAGGGAACGAAACAAACAGAAACACAGAGACAGACAGGGAAAGAGACGGACAGACACACAGAGACAAACACACAGAGACAAACACACAGAGACAGACACACAGAGACAGACAGACAGACACAGAGACAGACAGACAAAGAGATAGAGAGAGACTAATACAGAGACAGATAGACAGAGAGTGATACAGACAGATAGAGCCAGACATGGATAGAGACCGAGACAGACAGACAGAAAAACACAGACAGACACAGACAAACACATAGATAGACAGACAAACAGAGACAGACAGGGAAAGAGATAGACAGACAGATATACAGATAAAGAAAGACAAAGAGATATAGAGACAGAAAGGGAAAGAGACAAACACACAAATAGACAGACAGACAGACAGACAGAGACATACAGGGAAAGAGACAAACACACAGAGGGACAGACACACAGAGACAGACAGAGACAGACAAACACAGAGAGAGAGACAGAGACAGGGAGAGGGACAGAGAGACAGTTACTATCCCATGCAACGCCGGGTACTACACATAGAATACCATATATTCCACTGCTGAAAGGGATAATTTGGTAAGGAACTTATTCTGCTCCTATTTTCTCGCTTGTTAATTTCCTACTTTTCAATTTCCATGCCCTGGATAAAAGTGCACAGGGTGGAGTGATTGGTTAGAAGCATGGTCACTTGCAGTGCATTGCTGAGGGAAATATGCTAGTCTCCCCCAGTGAGGGGTTGTGATTGGTAAAAGATATTTGTAAACAAAAATAAGGGCATGATAAATGGTGAGCGGCGCCATTAGCCTGTGTCAGTCTGTCAGCGTTGCTTACCTGAAGTTTGCCCGTCTTCTCTTTTTGACAATTGTCTTTGTCACGGCCTTTGGGGTAAGTCCTTCAATTACCGTAGGGATATAGATTGTGATTAATGGGCTTGAGCATATTTTGCTTAACTGTGTATATTGAGTTGATTATGGTTATAATCATTAATTAAAAGCTAAGTTTTATAATTTCATAATTTTTATAATTTCCTGCTGAGCGACTAGATATTTTAGTACGAATAGACACTCTGAGAGGGACATTTTGGTTTAATGGTTATGGCTATAGTTTAAAGAAATGGTTTTTGATTAACTTGTTATGCTTCAAATTTTAAAACAAGGCTTTGGTCAATATTTATCCACCAAAATCAACGTGTTGGTTTATATTGATTCATTTAGTCATTTATTGTTGTATTTATGATAAGTTATTGGAAATTGTAATGCTATGCTGGGAATTGGTGTTTAATTCTGACTTAATATGCATAATTATTGCCTCTTCTTTTCAGACAAATGAATAGTTTTCTCCTACCTTCTGTAATGTTATGAATTTAGGTCTTAGGTAAAATGTCAGTAAATATTTTTAAATCTATGACTTTAGTCAAAGAAAGAAACAATATTTAAAAATTAAACTATTTCAAGTTTGACCCTCAAGATATGGAGTGTATGTTCATTACAATCTTCTGGATAAGATCTTCATTTATTACTTTCCAAAAATATTACACAATATAATTTTGTATTGTACATCACAAAAATAAGACTAAAATAAATCAACTGTATACACTCCATAACTTGAGAGATCGCTACCCAAATTACAAATCAATCATTTTGTAATTTCCTTAGCTTTAATTACTACCTAGTAGACATAATGTGCAAGAAAGTCCCAGAATAATGCAGATGTCTTATTTGTTCCCTCCATAAGCGGAAACATCTCTTGAGATGCAGAAATAAAGCCGTGAGAGCAATTTTAATGGCAGATGTGTTGCTGCATTAAATGGGTATTCTATCCTCACTTACAGTTTTTAGTTATTCAAGTTTTGCTTTCCTTACCTATGAAACATTCATTTACCATTATTTCAGATTGATACCCTTTTTATTGCTCTATATCAATTCTTGTTCTGTCATTTTTTTTTTTTTAAATATCCATTTTTCTTTGTGATATTTTTTGTGAATATAATATTGATCATAATACACATTTCCATCATTGGATAATACGAAGAAATCTTCTTTGAAATCTCGCCACTGAGCTGTGTGTGCACACTGAAACTACTTGGATGTGATTGAGCAAACGCTTTGTAATAGTTTCCTTTAAAATGATTTGTGAAGATGAAATAGCTCTTCTCTTTTAGTCTTTTTTTTTCGTCTTCTGAAAATGTTAACACACACAAAACATGGTCAGCACACAGAAGTTTTGAACACAGAGAAAAGTCCTGCCGCTGGTGGGACTCAACTCTCAGCAGTACCACCCGCTGAGCAAATGTCAAGTAGAGTTGACATGAAAGGCTCAAACTTCTTTTGCTTTGCAGGAGTTTAAAAGTCCCTCTATCATACTAACTGCGACTTACCATGTAATAGCTAGCTTGTCATACTGTGAAATACTTCAGAATGATCAACTTTTCAAAGTTAAAATAACTATACTGTGTATAAAAAAAGGAATATTGGGCATTAGCAATGGTTAAAAGAAAAAGTTCGAAATAAAAAAGAAGTAATGGAAAATTAATAAAATGAGAATAACACACGCTTCACCATATTAAAGCAAATTATACATATATATAGATATATATATATATATATATCTATATATATAATTGTCTTATTCTGTCTGTCTGTCTGTCCTGCTCCAAAATTGTGTCACCGTGACAGTGTCACCGTGAAAGTGTCATAAAAGTTACAACTGTCGGATTGGCCGCTGGGCTCGGCCTGGCCCCGCCCCTCCCCACGGATTGGCCGTTCGCCTCGGCCTGGCCCCGCCCCCCGCATGGATTAGCCGCTCTGGGCTTGGCCTGGCTCCGCCCCCCACACGGATTGGCCGCTCGCCTTGGCCTGGCCCCGCCCCCCCATGGATTAGCCGCTCGCCCCGGACCTCCGCACGCACCCCCAGAAGAGAGAAGACAGAAGAAAGAAGACCCCGCAGTCATACTCACCAGACGCCGACCGGGAGCAGGTGAGCGCATCAAAGTCCAGCAGCAGCGGAACACACACACACACACGCACGCACGCACACACACACACACACACACACACGAACAGACACACACACACACATCAGATCACACTCACTCACTCTCACACACACCTCACACACACACATCAGATCGCATCTAGTGATGAGCGAGTACTAAAAAGCTCGGGTGCTCGAAGCTCGGGCCGAGCCTCCCAAGATACTCGTGTACTCGGGCCGAGCAACGAGCCCAATGTTATCCTATGGGAGACCCGAGTATTTTTGTGAAATGACTCCCCGGCAGCATGGAGAAACCCTAAAAATGGCACAAAAGTCTCAGAAGAGTGCTCAAATGACATGGCAACAGCATGGGGAAGACCCCTTGAAGCATTTATCACTCAAAAGTCACAGCTGTGAACAATTTTGTCCGCGTTTTACGCCATTTTTACGGACTCACCAGAAAACCTTCCAAAATGACCCCAAAATGATTTTTCATGGCGGAAATGTTAAGGGCACATACCCAATAGTGAGATAGAGCTGGTGTATGTTACTTTTTGAGATTAATACATGAAAGATTTTACGTGAAAACATTGTGTGGCACTCCGATGTCCCTGAGAAGAGACGTACATGAAGGCCTCTTGAGTCTAATGTGCCCATTTTGAGGAAGTGAGTCTTTGTAGTATTTTCCTTTGCCAGGGCAGTCCAAAATTGTGAGGTTCACCAATGCCCCTGCATACAGACGTGCATGAGGGCCTCAAAACATTAAGTGTCCATTGTCAGGAAGTGGGTGTATTATAGTATAGCCCTTAGGCAGGGCAGCCAAAAATTGGGAGGCTCCACATTGTCCCTGGATAGAGACGTGCATGATGGCCTGTAAACCTGAAGTGCCCATTGTAAGGAAGTGGGTCTATTGTAGTATAGCCCTTAGGCAGGGCAGCCAAAAATTGGGAGGCTCCACGTTGTCCCTGGATAGAGACGTGCATGAGGGCCTGTAAACCTGAAGTGCCCATTGTAAGGAAGTGGGTCTATTGTAGTATAGCCCTTAGGCAGGGCAGCCAAAAATTGGGAGGCTCCACGTTGTCCCTGGATAGAGACGTGCATGAGGGCCTGTAAACCTGAAGTGCCCATTGTAAGGAAGTGGGTGTATTATAGTATAGCCCTTAGGCAGGGCAGCCAAAAATTGGGAGGCTCCACATTGTCCCTGGATAGAGACGTGCATGATGGCCTGTAAACCTGAAGTGCCCATTGTAAGGAAGTGGGTCTATTGTAGTATAGCCCTTAGGCAGGGCAGCCAAAAATTGGGAGGCTCCACGTTGTCCCTGGATAGAGACGTGCATGAGGGCCTGTAAACCTGAAGTGCCCATTGTAAGGAAGTGGGTGTATTATAGTATAGCCCTTAGGCAGGGCAGCCAAAAATTGGGAGGCTCCACATTGTCCCTGGATAGAGACGTGCATGATGGCCTGTAAACCTGAAGTGCCCATTGTAAGGAAGTGGGTCTATTGTAGTATAGCCCTTAGGCAGGGCAGCCAAAAATTGGGAGGCTCCACGTTGTCCCTGGATAGAGACGTGCATGAGGGCCTGTAAACCTGAAGTGCCCATTGTAAGGAAGTGGGTGTATTATAGTATAGCCCTTAGGCAGGGCAGCCAAAAATTGGGAGGCTCCACGTTGTCCCTGGATAGAGACGTGCATGAGGGCCTGTAAACCTGAAGTGCCCATTGTAAGGAAGTGGGTGTATTATAGTATAGCCCTTAGGCAGGGCAGCCAAAAATTGGGAGGCTCCACGTTGTCCCTGGATAGAGACGTGCATGAGGGCCTGTAAACCTGAAGTGCCCATTGTAAGGAAGTGGGTGTATTATAGTATAGCCCTTAGGCAGGGCAGCCAAAAATTGGGAGGCTCCACGTTGTCCCTGGATAGAGACCTGTTAGGTTCTTAGTGCCTCCGTGCTTGCATTTAAAAACCGCACGTGTGTGCCTGTTGGTGGCAGCTTTCCGCTGCATTTGTGTGAGTTTTGCAAAAACTTGGATATAACGCACAAGTCTAGTGAATACACATCAGCACAGCATTGCAAAATGCGCAAGGGCGTTGTCAACGAACAAGGAAGTGGACGTGATGGTGGTGCAGGCAGAGACCGAGGTTGTGTGCAAGCTCTAATTTCGCCACAACAAAGGGCCACATCTAGTCGCTCGCACGTCCTGTCCCAAATTCTTGGGGACCGCAGCAGTACACCGCTCTTGAACCAAGACCAGTGTCAACAGGTTGTTAGTTGGATAGCGGATAATGCTTCCAGTCAGATTGGCACCACCACAAACACTCTGTCTTCCACACGGTCAAGTGTCAGTAGCCGTGATACTGCACCGCACATTTCAGAACCTGATCCTCCTTCCTACCACCAGGCCGAGTACACGTCCACGGACATTACTGATCCCACACTTGGACACTCGGAAGAGCTGTTCGTTCACGTTTCCATTCACAAATTCTGGCCTCTCGCCAGCTCCTGTTGAAGTGGGCCATGACGAGATTGTATGTACAGATGCCCAAATATTTGAGCAGCCACGTTCTCACGAAGTTGGCAACGTGTCTCAACAAGGGGTGGACGATGATGAGACACAATTGTCAGGAAGTCAGGAGGAGGAGCAGGGTGCGGAAGAGGAAGACGACGTGGTGGATGATCCAGTAACTGACCCAACCTGGCAGGAGGATATGCAGAGCGAGGACAGCAGTGCACAGGGGGAGGGAGGCGTAGCATCCCAACAGGCAGTAAGAAGCAGAGTGGTGGCCCCAGGCAGACGTCAGGCAACTGTTCCCCGGAACAACACGACACAAGGTGCCTGTACAAATGTTATGTCTTCCCGAGTCTGGCTGTAATACTATTGTATGTATTGAGGATTTCGATTGCGTTAGGGCAATGACAACCAGAGACGAGTTCTTGGTGCAAGACGTTTATAATATGCAACCAGCAAATATGTACATAAACGGAAAAAAAACACAGTAGAACATAAATACAGGAAATACCTTCCAGGGACGGAGCGAAAGGGAATTCCCGGGACCGCGCACCGGACTCCCCCAGGGAGACCACCAAGAGCGAACCGCTATACAGGGACTGTCTGGCAATCACCCCAGAAGCCCTAAATGCGCAGCAGCCGGGACACAAAAGGGCAATAGGTAAGTCCAAAAATGTCCGTACGTGATGTGAGTCCAGAGTGGTATTAAACGGAAGGAACCGGGCAGAAGTGCCGACCAAAGACGGCAAACGGAGTCCGGGCACAGCTAGATGATACCAGATGAAGTCCAGAGTCGGTGTCGGTTGTTTTCCAAGAGGATCCGAATAACAATCAGGAACCAAAAGCAGCAGGGCAGGAGCACACAGGAAGCAGTATACTCAGGCACTGGACTAAGCTTTAGGGGCGGCTTTTAAACAGATGGACAGGAAGTAGGGCAACAGAACAGAAAACTCCATGTTAACAAAGGGCAAGCTCTTTCAAAAGAAAACTGGAAAACCCGGAACTCTGACACTGGCAGTTTTTTAAGTTGGCTCCAGATGATTCTAAAAAGGCCATTTGCAACACCTGCCATGCCAGCATCAGCAGGGGTACCAAAACTAGCAGCCTGACCACCACCAGCATGATCAGGCACATGTCAGCCAAGCACCCGACTTTGTGGGAAGTACAACAGAGTCGAGGAGCAGTGCTTGCTGATGTCACTGCTACGTCTTCGCTGGTTGTGCATGCGAGCCAATCCCCTGTCCATGCTGCCTGCGAACAAGCCTCCTCCACTCCTGCACCTGCAGTTGCCTACGCAGAAAGAACACCATCATCAAGCACGTCCTTGTCCCAGCGCAGCGTTCAGTTATCCATTCAGCAAACCTTTGAACGCAGGCGCAAATACACTGACAACACCCCACATGCCACAGTTCTAAATGCTAACATTTCGCGACTGCTTGCGCTGGAAATGTTGCCTTTTTGGCTGGTTGAGACAGAAGCATTCCGCGACCTGATGGTGGCAGCTGTCCCACGTTACTCGGTCCACAGCCGCCACTATTTCTCCCGGTGTGCCGTCCCCACATTGCATAACTAACCACGTGTCACAAAACATCACACGTGCCCTGAACAACGCTGTTTCAGCCAAAGTCCACCTAACCACAGACACGTGGACAAGTGCATGTGGGCAAGGCCGCTACATCTCGTTGACGTCACACTGGGTTAATATTGTGCAAGCTGGGACCCAGTCTGAGCGAGGGACGGAACACGTCCTTCACACACCAAGTTTTGCAGGCCCTACCTCAGTCAGGGTTTCACACACACTCTACAGCTCCGGAATGTCATGCTCCTCAGCCTCCTCCTCCTCCTGCGCATCCTGATCCACTTTACCCTCCACACCAGTCCCAAGCTGGAAGTGTCGCGGGCGGAGGAGGGGACGGTGCGCTCTCCCACTGCTCGGGTCCGGCTGACGCAACTCTACGGCTGCTGCTGCTCGTTGGCTCGAGCGATGGCCGGATCCCGGGGACTCGAGCGGCGCTACTCGCCCGTGAGTGAAAAGGGGTGGTTTGGGTTTTGGGGATATTGTCCGTGACGCCACCCACGGTTGTGGTGATTGTGTGGACACCACCGCTGCTCTGGACGGGGATCCCGGGAGCCTGTGACAGGGAGCAGCTTTGTTGTTATTTCTCCCCTCCGTGGGTAGGGGGGTTGGTTGTCCCGGGGCCTGGTGATGGGGTAGAGATGGATGACAGGCGGGTTGCGGGGCCTGATGAAGTGCAGGGTCGCAGGGGCAGCGCTGTGCCGCACGGCACGGAGGTACTCACTCAGCCCAATGATGATGACACAGTTCACGGTAAAACAAGTGGCTGGATGGACGGGTCACTCGGACGGCTGCGGTTGTTCCTCCCAGCAGGTTAGTGATGACTGTCTCTCCCTGCACCTAAGTTAAGTGTTGGTAGTGATGGTTTCCCAACGGTAACCCGCTCCCCGACCTGGATATGGGCCGGAGGAGCCCCTTTTGCCCACAGGCGATGGCACTGGGAGACGGTTGCCCTTGGCGGTGGCTGTGTCTCCCCTTCACGGTTGTACGGTTGCCTTCTATCTGGACTTGGCTGTTTGGAAACCCTGAGGTTCCCTTCACTAACGGATTTGGCAAATTCACGGCGACACCAAGCCTTGCCGGGATCCGAAA
This sequence comes from Anomaloglossus baeobatrachus, assembly GCF_048569485.1. NCBI lineage: Eukaryota > Metazoa > Chordata > Amphibia > Anura > Aromobatidae > Anomaloglossus > Anomaloglossus baeobatrachus. The sequence continues at coordinate 135,999,256 of NC_134356.1, forward strand.
GTCCTCTGCCAATGGTGCTGGCTTCTCTTTGTATACCGGTCCGGTACGGCCGGGTCACCACCCGTCCACGGTCCTTACGGCAGACTCCAATCGGCCTCCACTGCAGACGGTCACCACATCCTGCCAACCTTGCTGTCCTGTCCGGGCCACACACCCGGACCAACTTCAGGCTCTTTGCTGTCACTTTTCTCCTCTCTACTACTTTCCTCCTTCCACTTCCTTAGCTTAACTCTCACTGCCTGTGTTTTCCCTCCTCCTCGGTGGGTGGAGACCAACCGCCTGGCTCCACACCCTGGTGTGGACAACAGCCCCTGGGGAAGGCAACAAGGATTTTGTGTTTTGACTATGATATGCCTGCAGGGAGTGTGGGGTGTTTAAGTGTTGTGCTCTGTCGCCCCTGGCTTGTCCAGGGCGACACAGAAGCACTGCAGCACTGCCTCGGGAAGCGGCAACAGGCAGTGCTGAAGCTAATCTGCATAGGTGACAAACCCCACAATGCAGAAGAGGTGTGTGGACAGCTCTGAAACAGCAGGCAGATCACTGGCTCACAACTCTGAACCTAAAGCCAGGAAAGGTCGTGTGTGACAATGGCCGGAACCTGGTGGCGGCTTTGAGGCGAGGTCAGCTGACACATGTTCCATGCGTGGCCCATGTGCTCAACCTCGTGGTTCAGCGGTTTCTAAAGTCATACTCAGAGCTGTCTGATCTGCTGGTAAAAGTTCGCCGCCTGTCTGCACATTTTCGAAAGTCACCTACTGCTTCAGCCGGCCTTGCCGGCTTAAGACGCCGTTTGCATCTTCCGGCACACAGACTGGTGTGTGATGTCCCCACACGTTGGAATTCAACTCTGCACAAGTTGGTCAGGATATGTGAGCAGAAGAGGGCAGTTGTTGAGTACCTGCATCACCTAAGCCGTCGGGAAATGGGTCAAACTCCACACATAACACCTGAGGAGTGGAGATGGATGTCCGACCTATGCACCATCCGCCAAAACTTTGAGGACTCCACCAAGATGGTGAGCGGCGATGACGACATTATTAGCGTCACCATACCGCTTCTCTGCCTTCTAAAATGGTCTCTGCTCAAAAAACAAACATGATGCATTGCAGGCGGAGGGCGATGAGTTTGAGCAAGAAACAGTAGTGGGTGTGGGTGATGATAACACACAGCCCAGCCTCGTCTCATCACAACGTGCAGTGGAGGACTATGACGAGGAGGAGGATGAAGACATGGAGCAACTCTCTGGCCAAATTGAGGATATGACATGCAGTCATATCCTCGGTTCAGCGTGGCTGGCCAGAGGACAGGGTAGATGATGAGGAGGAGGAGGAGGAGGACAGCATGTTCAGTCCTCGTGTTGGTCAGGATACTGAAGTGATGGCTGTTAAGAGTCTGGCACACATGGCTGACTTTATGGTAAGCTGCCTGTCTCGTGACCCTCGCGTTAAGAACATCTTGGCCGACAATCATTACTGGTTGGTAACACTGTTAGACCCACGCTAAAAGGAGAACTTTATGTCTCTTATTCCCGAGGCGGAGAGGTCAGGCAAAATGCAGCAGTTCCAGAAGGCCATAGTCACGGAAGTAGGCAAAGCATTCCCCTCACAAAACGCTAGCGGCATAGGTCATGAATCAGTGGACAACCGAGGCGTACAGCCGAGAGAGGCACAAGTCCAATCCGCCAGAGGTAGGGGAACAGTCTTTAAGATGTGGGACAGTTTTCTCAGCCCCTCACGTACCACAGCCCCTGAGGTGCGGGGTAGTGCCACAAGAAATCCTAAGTTTGCCCAGATGCTGAAGGAGTACCTTGCAGATCGAACAACTGTACTCCGACATTCCTCTGTGCCTTACAATTATTGGGTATCCAAGCTGGACACGTGGCATGAATTGGCTCTCTACGCCTTGGAAGTCCTGGCCTGCCCTGCTGCTAGCGTTATGTCAGAGCGTGTTTTTAGTGCCGCAGGTGGAATCATTACAGATAAACGCACCCGCCTGTCAACTGAAAATGCTGACAGGCTGACTCTGATCAAGATGAACAAGGGTTGGATTGGGCCAGACTTCACCACACCACCAGCAAATGAGAGCGGAATTTAAAGTTTGCCATGTACCTCCACTCACCCATGGGTACACACTTCTGGACTTTGGATAATCGCTGGACTGCTCCTCCTTCTCCTCATGCGCCACCATGATGATGACCGTTACAAATTGCAATACTTAGGCCTTTGTTTCAGGTATACCCCCAGTGGTAAATTTTTTCGCCCATTCTTTGCAGAATGGACATTACAACGACAGGAGACCCGCTCCTTTGCAATGGGAACAATGTTTTGAGGCCCTCATGCACGTCTCTACCCAGGTACAACGTGGAGCCTCCCAATTTTTGGCTGCCCTGCCTAAGGGCTATACTATAATACACCCACTTCCTGACAATGGACACTTAATGTTTTGAGGCCCTCATGCACGTCTCTACCCAGGGACAACGTGGAGCCTCCCAATTTTTGGCTGCCCTGCCTAAGGGCTATACTACAATAGACCCACTTCCTTCCAATGGGCACTTCAGGTTTACAGGCCCTCATGCACGTCTCTATCCAGGGACAACGTGTAGCCTCCCAATTTTTGGCTGCCCTGCCTAAGGGCTATACTACAATAGACCCACTTCCTTACAATGGGCACTTCATGTTTACAGGCCATCATGCACGTCTCTATCCAGGGACAATATGGAGCCTGACGCTGCCACCGACTGCCACACACGTGCTGTTTTTAAATGCAAGCACGGACGCAATAAGAACCTAACTGGTTTTTAGGAGCGACAATTACTGAGAAGTCTGACACTATCAGACACTGCTGACTGACGTGTATTATACACTAGACTTGTGCGTTATATAATAGTTTGTGCAAAACGCGCACCTGTACGCTGCCACCGACTGCCACACACGTGCTGTTTTTAAATGCAAGCACGGAAGCAATAAGAACCTAACTGGTTTTTAGGAGCGACAATTACTGAGAAGTCTGACACTATCAGACACTGCTGACTGACGTGTATTATACACTAGACTTGTGCGTTATATAATAGTTTGTGCAAAACGCGCACCTGTACGCTGCCACTGACTGCCACACACGTGCTGTTTTTAAATGCAAGCACGGACGCAATAAGAACCTAACTGGTTTTTAGGAGCGACAATTACTGAGAAGTCTGACACTATCAGACACTGCTGACTGACGTGTATTATACACTAGACTTGTGCGTTATATAATAGTTTGTGCAAAACGCGCACCTGTACCCTACCACCGACTGCCACACACGTGCTGTTTTTAAATGCAAGCACGGACGCAATAAGAACCTAACTGGTTTTTAGGAGCGACAATTACTGAGAAGTCTGACACTATCAGACACTGCTGACTGACGTGTATTATACACTAGACTTGTGCGTTATATAATAGTTTGTGCAAAACGCGCACCTGTACGCTGCCACTGACTGCCACACACGTGCTGTTTTTAAATGCAAGCACGGACGCAATAAGAACCTAACTGGTTTTTAGGAGCGACAATTACTGAGAAGTCTGACACTATCAGACACTGCTGACTGACGTGTATTATACACTAGACTTGTGCGTTATATAATAGTTTGTGCAAAACGCGCACCTGTACCCTGCCACCGACTGCCACACACGTGTTGTTTTTAAATGCAAGCACGGACGCAATAAGAACCTAACTGGTTTTTAGGAGCGACAATTACTGAGAAGTCTGACACTATCAGACACTGCTGACTGACGTGTATTATACACTAGACTTGTGCGTTATATAATAGTTTGTGCAAAACGCACACCTGTACGCTGCCACCGACTGCCACACACGTGCTGTTTTTAAATGCAAGCACGGAAGCAATAAGAACCTAACTGGTTTTTAGGAGCGACAATTACTGAGAAGTCTGACACTATCAGACACTGCTGACTGACGTGTATTATACACTAGACTTGTGCGTTATATAATAGTTTGTGCAAAACGCGCACCTGTACCCTGCCACCGACTGCCACACACGTGCTGTTTTTAAATGCAAGCACGGACGCAATAAGAACCTAACAGGTTTTTAGGAGCGACAATTACTGAGAAGTCTGACACTATCAGACACTGCTGACTGACGTGTATTATACACTAGACTTGTGCATTATATAATAGTTTGTGCAAAACGCGCACCTGTACCCTGCCACCGACTGCCACACACGTGCTGTTTTTAAATGCCAGCACGGACGCAATAAGAACCTAACTGGTTTTTAGGAGCGACAATTACTGAGAAGTCTGACACTATCAGACACTGCTGACTGACGTGTATTATACACTAGACTTGTGCGTTATATAATAGTTTGTGCAAAACGCGCACCTGTACGCTGCCACCGACTGCCACACACGTGCTGTTTTTAAATGCAAGCACGGACGCAATAAGAACCTAACTGGTTTTTAGGAGCGACAATTACTGAGAAGTCTGACACTATCAGACACTGCTGACTGACGTGTATTATACACTAGACTTGTGCGTTATATAATAGTTTGTGCAAAACGCGCACCTTTACCCTGCCACCGACTGCCACACACGTGCTGTTTTTAAATGCAAGCACGGACGCAATAAGAACCTAACTGGTTTTTAGGAGCGACAATTACTGAGAAGTCTGACACTATCAGACACTGCTGACTGACGTGTATTATACACTAGACTTGTGCGTTATATAATAGTTTGTGCAAAACGCGCACCTGTACGCTGCCACTGACTGCCACACACGTGCTGTTTTTAAATGCAAGCACGGACGCAATAAGAACCTAACTGGTTTTTAGGAGCGACAATTACTGAGAAGTCTGACACTATCAGACACTGCTGACTGACGTGTATTATACACTAGACTTGTGCGTTATATAATAGTTTGTGCAAAACGCGCACCTGTACCCTGCCACCGACTGCCACACACGTGTTGTTTTTAAATGCAAGCACGGACGCAATAAGAACCTAACTGGTTTTTAGGAGCGACAATTACTGAGAAGTCTGACACTATCAGACACTGCTGACTGACGTGTATTATACACTAGACTTGTGCGTTATATAATAGTTTGTGCAAAACGCGCACCTGTACGCTGCCACCGACTGCCACACACGTGCTGTTTTTAAATGCAAGCACGGAAGCAATAAGAACCTAACTGGTTTTTAGGAGCGACAATTACTGAGAAGTCTGACACTATCAGACACTGCTGACTGACGTGTATTATACACTAGACTTGTGCGTTATATAATAGTTTGTGCAAAACGCGCACCTGTACCCTGCCACCGACTGCCACACACGTGCTGTTTTTAAATGCAAGCACGGACGCAATAAGAACCTAACAGGTTTTTAGGAGCGACAATTACTGAGAAGTCTGACACTATCAGACACTGCTGACTGACGTGTATTATACACTAGACTTGTGCGTTATATAATAGTTTGTGCAAAACGCGCACCTGTACGCTGCCACTGACTGCCACACGTGCTGTTTTTAAATGCAAGCACGGACGCAATAAGAACCTAACTGGTTTTTAGGAGCGACAATTACTGAGAAGTCTGACACTATCTGGACTGTTTTACACTGTGTACACCAGCCCCAGATATGATGATGATGAAGGCTGGTATACGGTCACCACTACCCTGCCTGCCTGCCTGTATACTGCTACAATAGTCCTGACAAGGACTCTTCTGGTCACTAGCCTGTATTCCGACCTGGCTATACCCTGCCTGTATATAGCAACAATAGTCCTGAGAAGGACTCTGCTACTGTACTCCGACCTGGCTATACCCTGCCTGCCTGTATACAACTAGAATAGTCCTGAGAAGGACTTCTGGTCACACTGTTTGCAGCCCTGCTCCGGAACTAACTATAAAGGGCCGCAAAGCTTTCCCTGAATCAGCGACACTCTCCCTGCACTGACTGTCTGGATAGATGTGAGCAGAGCACAGCGCGCCGGCCGATATAAAGGCTCGGTCACGCTGTGCAGGCCGGCCAATCACTGCAATTCCACAACTAACAGGGCTGTGGCATTGCAGTGGTCTGCCAGCCAATCCCTGCATGAGGGCTGGCTCTCAAAAGAGCGCCAACATGCAGAAATGAAGACCACGAGTACAGCACGAGTATCGCGAGATTACTCGGTCCCCGCCGAGCAGCCCGAGTACAGCGATACTCGTGCGAGTACTGAGTAGTGACAAGCATGCTCGCTCATCACTAATCGCATCCACACACAACAACATCCAGTGATATCGCTTACTTCTCGGCGGGGATACTGTGCGTGCAGTGACCTTCCAGGACCTGCCGGAGGATCACATGGCCGGAAGCATGTGGTATCTCCGGATGTTGTGAGTGTGTGAGCGCGTATGTGTGATATCGTCAGTGTGTGTGTGCGCGTGTATGCGATCGGGTGTGTGCGTGTATGCGATCGGGTGTGTGCGTGTATGCGATCGGGTGTGTGCATATGTTCTGATGTGTGAGTGTATGCGATTAGATCTGTGAGTATCGGCAGAGGAGCACGGCGTGCAGCACAGCTGCTGGGACCACCCACTGGAGGGCACAGGGAGAAGTGGGGTGTGAGTGTATGCGATCAGATGTGTACGTGTACACTGTCTGATGTGTGACTGTGGAGCACGATGGGGAGTGCGCAGCATGGGGGATGGAGCACGATGGGGGGTGCGCAGCATGGGGGATGGAGCACGATGGGGGGTGCACAGCATGGGGGATGGAGCATGATGGGAGTGCGCAGCATGGAGGATGAAGCACGATGGGGGGTGCGCAGCATGGGGGATGGAGCACGATGGTGGGTGCACAGCATGGGGGATGAAGCACGATGGGGAATGGAGCACGATGAGGGGTGCGCAGCATGGGGGATGGAGCACGATGGGGGGTGCGCAGCATGGGGGATGGAGCACGATGGGGGGTGCGCAGCATGGGGGATGGAGCACAATGGGGATGTGCAGCATGGGGGATGGAGCACGATGGGGAGTGTGCAGCATGGGGGATGGAGCACGATGGGGAGTGCGCAGCATGGCAATGGAGCACGATGGGGGTGCGCAGCATGGGGGATGGAGCACGATGGGGGGTGCGCAGCATGGGGGTGCGCAGCATGGGGGATGGAGCACGATGGGGGTGCACACCTCCCCCCAAAACACACACACAGCACCACACGCGCACCGCACATCACACCACACACACACTGAGAACCACAAACACCGCCCTACACAGACACCCACACACACACAAACAACGCCGCACACACACAACACCCAATACACAAACACCGCGGCATACACAAATATACGCACATACCGCACAACACACACACTGCACAAAACATATCTCCCCCAAAACACACACACGCACTCCACACCCACACAAACCGCGCAACACACACAGCACCACACACACAGAACGCTGTAGACACACAGCGCTCCACAAACAACGCAACACACACAATGCAACACACATACAACACCGCTCTCACACACACCCCCACCCAGACAACACCCAGAACATTTACAGTGCCCTACACAAACACTGGCAACTACACACAACAACATCGATATATATATATATAACAAAAAACATACATTAACTACACAATAAATTCTAGACTACCCGATGCGTTAGAATATAAATATATGCAGTATATATACAGTTTATATACAGTACAGACCAAAAGTTTGGACACACCTTCTCATTCAGAGTTTTCTTTATTTTCATGACTCTGAAAATTGTAGATTCACATTGAAGGCTTCAAAACTATGAATTAACACACACACATGTGGAATGAAATAATTAACAAACAAGGGTGAAACAACTTAAAATGTCTTATATTCTAGGTTCTTCAAAGTAGCCACCCTTTGCTTTGATTACTGCTTGTACACTCCTGGCATTCTCTTGATAAGCTTCAAGAGGTAGTCACCGGAAAAGGTTTTCACTTCACAGGTGTGCCCTGTCAGGTTTAATAAGTGGGATTTCTTGCCTTATAAATGGGGTTGGGACCATCAGTTGTATTGTGCAGAAGTCTGGTGTATACACAGCTGATAGCTCTACTGAATAGACTGTTAGAATTTGTATTATGGCAAGAAAAAAGCAGCTAAGTAAAGAAAAACAAATGGCTATTACTTTAAGAAATGAAGGTCAGTCAGTCTGAAACATTGGGAAAACTTTGAAAGTGTCCCCAAGTGCAGTGGCAAAAACCATCAAACGCTACAAAAAAACTGGCTCACGGATCCGTGCTTTCCTTAACCAAGAATCAGCAAAAACATTAGTGCATGCCCTCATCATCTCCCGCCTCGACTACTGCAACCTCCTGCTCTCTGGCCTCCTTTCCAACACTCTTGCACCCCTCCAATCTATCCTAAACTCTGCGGCCCGCTTAATCCACCTCTCCCCTCCCTACTCCCCAGCCTCGCCACTCTGCCAATCCCTTCACTGGCTTCCCATCGCCCAACGACTCCAGTTCAAAACATTAACCATGACATACAAAGCCATGCACAACCTGTCTCCTCCCTACATTTGTGACCTAGTCTCCCGGTACCTACCTGCACGCAACCTCAGATCCTCTCAAGATCTCCTTCTCTGCTCCTCTCTTATCTCCTCTTCCCACAATCACGTACAAGATTTCTCCCGTGCATCCCCCATACTCTGGAACGCTCTACCACAGCACATCAGACTCTCCACTACCGTGGAAAGCTTCAAGAGGAACCTCAAGACCCACCTCTTCCAACAAGCCTACAACCTACAATAGCCCTCAGTCCAGTAGAGCACTGCGCAACCAGCTCTGTCCACACCTATTGTACCATCACCCATTCCCTGTAGACTGTGAGCCCTCGCGGGCAGGGTCCTCTCTCCTCCTATACCAGTCTGTCTTGTACTGTTAGTGATTGTTGTATGTATACCCTCTCTCACTTGTAAAGCGCCGTGGAATAAATGGCGCTATAATAATAAATAATAAAAATAATAATAATAATAACATGAGGACCGCCCCAGGAAAGGAAGACCAAGAGTCACCTCTGCTGCGGAGGATAAGTTTATCCGAGTCACCAGCCTCAGAAATCGCAGGTTAACAGCAGCTCAGATTAGAGACCAGGTCAATGCCACACAGAGTTCTAGCATCAGACACATCTCTAGAACAACTGTTAAGGGGAGACTTTGTGAAGCAGGCCTTCATGGTAAAGTAGCTGCTAGGACACCATTGCTAAGGTCAGGCAACAAGCAGAAGAGACTTGTTTGGGCTAAAGAACACAAGGAATGAACATTAGACCAGTGGAAGTCTGTGCTTTGGTCTGATGAGTCCAAATTTGAGATCTTTGGATCCAACCACTGTCTTTGTGCGACGCAGAAAAGGTGTACGGATGGACTCTACATGCCTGGTTCCCACCGTGAAGCATGGTGGATGAGGTGTGATGGTGTGGGGGTGCTTTGCTGGTGACACTGTTGGGGATTTTTTCAAAATTGAAGGCATACTGAACCAGCATGGCTACCACAGCATCTTGCAGCAGCATGCTATTTCATCCAGTTTGCGTTTAGTTGGACCATCATTTATTTTTCAACAGGACAATGACCCCAAACACACCTCCAGACTGTGTAAGGGCTATTTGACTAAGAAGGAGAGTGATGGAGTGCTACGCCAGATGACCTGGTCTTCACAGTCACCAGGCCTGAACCCAATCGAGATGGTTTGGGGTGAGTTGGACTGCAGAGTGAAGACAAAAGTGCCAACAAGTGCTAAGCATCTCAGGGAACTGCTTCAAGACTGTTGGAAGATCATTTTCGATGACTAACTCTTGAAGCTCATCAAGAGAATGCCAAAAGTGTGCAAAGCAGTAATCAAAGCAATAGGTGGCTACTTTGAAGAACCTAGAATATAAGACATATTTTCAGTTGTTTCATACAATTTTTAAGTATCTCATTCCACAGGTGTTAATTCATAGTTTTGATGCCTTCAATGTGAATCTACAATTTTCAGAGTCATGAAAATAAAGAAAACTCTTTGAATGAGAAGGTGTGTCCAAACCTTTGGTCTGTACTGTATATAGGTGTACCGCCCCCGCGATAGCCGACGGGCTGCTTGGATCCGGATCTGCAGTGGTTCGAGGGGCTCCGGACCCGAGGCGGGGTCGCGCGGGATCTCGAAAATAAAAGGGGGGTGGAAAGGGTGGATTGATAATGTTCATGACGCCACCCATGGTTCGTGGTAAAAATTGGGATACCACTGCTGCTGCGTTAAGGGGAGAGGGGAGCGCCCGGGAGCGATGGAATGACAGCTGTAGATGTTAAACCCTCCGTGGGTAGGGGAAGGTGTCCCGGGGCTCGGTGCTGGCAGGCTGGGGACCCGTTGGCACCAAAGGGGCACAACGTACTCGCTCATTCCAGAGATGCTAACACTGACACCAGGTAAACCAAAGTCTTGATCGTCCTGCAGCCTTAGTCAGAACACGTTGGGTCCGTGTCCTTGTGGCGCTGCTGGTTGGTCTAAAGCCTTGTCCCTTGGCACCATGTTTACACTTGGTGGATCCCTTCCACCTAGAACTACTCGGGTCCCACTCACCTGCGTGGCTAGCAGGGTGAGCTTGCTCTCAGGGTTCACGCTTGGGATTTTCTGGATGGTTTTGGGAAGTCCTATCCCTCCATTGCGCTAGTACCCCAATTTTTGAGTGGGTGGGGAGAAGTTTGTGAAGATTCCGTTCCCGTTGGGTGAATTACTGGGCTGCGTGAAGCTACTTCCCAGCCTAGGGTCCACGTACCCCGTCGTGCCCTGCCCCCTGCCCGGTTGTAGCACAAGGCCGCTGGTATTCCCTCTGTGGCAGTACAGTGTCCCCTGTCACTACCCCCTGAGAGCGGGGTTCCAGCTCCTTCCAGGCCAGACCAACGTCTGCACCTGGGATGGTTACAGGAGCCCAGCTCCGCAGCGTGACCTTTCCTGTCACTGCTCACTGGCACTTCTCCACTACTCTCTCCTACTCACTCCTGACACTTCTAACCCTCCTTCTACCATCCCTCCATCTGGGTGGCCCTATTCCCCTCAGGCTGCCCAATGGGTGTCTGATGGGTGTGGTGCAGAATGTTCCTCAGGATTTGTATATACCTGCTCTTAGCAACACCAAAGGGACAGGACCCGCAAACCAAGGAGGAGCGGGTACCATGCAGAAGGGCAGATTGCACGGCACCCTTGTGACGACCTGATAGGCCAGGGCGTTATATATATATATATATATATATATAATATATATATTTCTAAAGGTGCTACTGATATGAATTTCTCCCCAGCTGTTGGTTACAACCTATTTAATCCTCAATGGCAAAGAGATCAAACCATAGATGTCCATAAATTTAATGATGCAAAACAAGACTGCCGCGGAATCACCATCACATGTCTCAACGCTGGCAGGAAACTAGCCAGGTCTTTCACCGGGAAGGAACAACCACGGGAAGGGCAGTCTCCAGTCAAGGAAACCGCCTATGCCAAAACATAGTATCCATCCACAGACAGCTGTTTCGGGGTATTTGCCCCTCATCAGTGTGGAGTAGGAAACTGGCTAGTGGGAGCAATGCCTAGTAAAAGACTACATAAGCAAGGATGATTGACCTTAGGTGATAAACATCCAGCACCACGGAAACACCATGTGTAATAATGAGAAATGCTAGAAGGACCCATACTTCTGACCAACATGTAAGGGCCCGGGGGGCATAACATTTCAATCTCTTTGGCCTTTTCTTTGTAGGACAAGTCTTTCAGCTCAACTATGCCTTAGATGTAATTCAAGCAATGTGAATATGCACCAGAACGGCATGGTGTGCAGTGACATTCAATGCCTAGTCAAACTGGATGAGCTGCTTTGTAGTGAAGAGAAAACACAGAGGACTGGCTGTTGGGCTGTAAGTATGGTGGTATAATTGAGGAGTAAGGTGAGTATTATAATAACAATAATAATAATATATAATCCCTTGCCGTTCTTTTATGGTTTAATAAACAGACAAACATATTAGTTGTTCCAGTGTACATAAACATAAGAACCTACAGAAACAACACTGAAACACATGCTGTAAGAACAATAATATTTATTATTGAATTAGTTTAATAAAAAAAACTAATTCAAAAAAAAAAAAAAAAAAAAGGGGTGGAGATGAGCGGGACATAACATCCTGCCCACCTTCTCCCTTCCGCATTGGCGGTGGACGCAGGTAAGGAGATATTTGCCATTCCTGCGGTTTCACACACAGAGATGTGTGGTGCTGCAGGAACGACAAACGACATCGTACCGGCAGCAGCAGTGATATTATGAAAAGGAGCGACGTGTCACCGATCAACGATTTTTGACGTTTTTGCGATTGGTGATCGTCGCTCCTAGGGTTTGCATGCTGCGATGTTGGTAACGGCGCCCGATGTGCATCACTAACGATGTGAACCTGACGATATATCGTTACCGATGTCTCAACGTGTAAAGCCCGCCTAGGAGTACTATGCCTTTAAACAATATGGAACAGCCCATATGAAGATGCCATGTCTTCGGAAGCTTCTGATAGGTTTACAGGCAACATGTGAGTTAATTAGAGACAAACCTATAGATGTATTTTAATGCACACCTGAAATCATCCAAGATCTCAGGAAGAGAATTATGGACTTGCACAAATCTGGTTCATCCTTGGGTGTAATTTCCAAATACCTGAAAGTGCTTTGTTCATCTGTACAAATAATAATATGCAAATACAAACAAGATGGGAATGTCCAGCCATCATACTGCTCAGGAAGGAGACGGGTTCTGTGTACTAGAGATGAACGTGCTTTGGTCAGACATGTGCATATCAACCTAATGGCAATAGCAAAAGACCTTGTGAAGATGCTGGCGAAAGCTAGTAAGATTGCGTGGAGGAGCCAGGTTTACCCTTATGTGGGAGGGGTGTAACTAAGTGCCTACTTGGTATTCACCAGCCCCTATGAGGTGAGGATAGGCTTAACTGCCTTTAGATGGTGCAGCTCCAAGGGCCGTTTCTGGGACTGTAGTAGCGGAGCTGGATGATGGGAAAGGTACTAAGACTCAGGCAGGGCAGACTCAGGAAGACAGGCAAGACTGGAGCAAATACACTAGCAGTACACAAGAAACACCAGACAGTGTATACACCAGACCCTTAGTATGCCAGACCCTGAATTCATTGGTCTCTGGATACTCTAGACCCTGGATACACTGAATGCAGGACACCCTGGACTCAGGCTTTACACCAGACTCTGGCAGGATACTGAAATCAGGCAGGATGTTGGACTCATGCAGGACACTTGCTAATGCCAGGACGCAGACGATTATACATGATAAAGTCTGGTACCGGGACACAGGAATGGACTTCAGAAACACAGATAGGACTCGTACAGATACACTGGCAGGACACAGGAGTCAGAGGACTCCAGAAGATATACCAGTCTCCGGATATGCTCGACCTTCTATCCACTAGACATAGGACACACCAGTGTCACGCACAGACTAGGGGAGAGTCCGGCTTCAGTCCAAACACACAACCTAAATTGGGAAAACTTCACGACAAGACAAGGGGTACACCGGGGACACTAACAATGGTGGGCCCTAGCACTAGTGAGAGGGGAAGATGGACACCTGCCCCATTTATCTGCCGCTGTACCCTACACTCATAGCCAGTCTCAATACAGGTTCCTCATCTGTCGCCGAGATGGAAACAAAAGGCCTGAGATGATCCTACAATAGTCTCTGGTTAACGAGTTGGCAAGTGAAGGAAGCCAGCCTCACCGTTGCACTGAAACAACACACCAGGAAGGAAAGACAGACAGGGGAAAAACGACAACAGAATACTGCAGTCAGAACCAAGACTGTAGCCACGACAGCAATTATGGCAGAGAGTTACAGCAGCTACTTCTTCCTAGAAAGATAAGAATTAGAGTTGAGTGATGTTCGATTCGAACGGTTCGCCAATTTCACATTCGAGTGATTTTGGTCGGTATTCGAGTTGTTCGACGAACTCGAACGATTTGCTTCAAGGTCGGCAGTTCAAGTTACCGTTCGATAACGGTTTGATCAGTAAAGCGTGGCTTTTCACAGTAAGGCTATGTGCGCACGTTGCGTATCTGCATGCGTCCTGCGTCCCCAGCACAATCCCTCTATCTTTCCTACTCACCGATCACGGGCGCGGCGCTGCACGGCTGTCACAAAGCTCCGGCGGCTCTTCCTCTTTTGAAAATGGCTGCCGCTTCATTATTCAATCTGGTATTCCCTGCTTTCCCCGGGAGCCCACCGGTGCCCATGATTGGTTGCAGTCAAACCCACGATGAGTGACAGCTGTCTCACTGCAACCAATCACAGCCGCCGGCGGGCGTGTCTATATCGTGCAGTAAAATAAATAAATAAAAAAAAAAAAACTGTGGTTCCCCCCAATTTTGATACCAGCCAGGATAAAGCCACACGGCTGGAGGCTGGTATTGTCAGGATGGGGAGCGCCATGTTATGGGGAGCCCACCACCCTAACAATATCAGCAGGCAGCCGCCCGGGATTGCCACATCCATTAGATGCGACAGTCCTGGGACTCTACCCAGCTCATCCCCAATTGCCCTGGTGCAGTGGCAATCGGGGTAATAAGGAATTAATCATGGCAGGCGTCTCCCCGAGATACTTTCCATGATTAACCTGTAAGTGAAAGTAAATAAACACACACAACGAAAAATCCATTATTTGGAATAAAAGAGAAAAAAACCACCCTCTTTCACCATTTTATTAAAATCCCCAAATACCCCTCCAGGTCCGACGTAATCCACAGAAGTCCCGCAACGCATCCAGTTTTGCTACATGAAGCTGACAGGAGCGCCGTAGAACAGGAGCGCTCTGTGTCAGCTCCACGGAGCAACTGAAGTGAGCCGCGCTGTCAGCGGGGACGTCACTGAGGTAATGCCTGCGTGTGTGCGAGGATGATGAGGGTTGTAGTGCCTGCTTGTGTGCGAGGATGATGAGTGCTGTAGTGCCTGCGTGTGTGCGGTGATGAGTGCGGTAGTGCCTGTGTTTGCCCTCCCATCCATCCATCCCTCCCTCAATCCATTCATCCCTCCCTCCATCTCTCCCTTCATTCCTCCCTCCATCCCTCTATCTATCCCTCTATCCATCCATCCATCCCTCCATCCATCCATCCATCCCTCCATCCATCCATCCATCGATCCCTCCATTCATTCATCCATCCCTCCATCCCTCCCTCCATCTCTCCATCCATTCATCCCTCCCTTCATCCCTTCCTTCATCCTTCCATCCATCCCTCCATCCATCCATTCATCCCTCCCTTCATCTCTCCCTCCATCCATCCCTCTATCCCTCCATCCATCCATCCTTCTATCCATCCCTCCATCCATTCATCCATCCCTCCATCCATCCCTCTCTCCATCCATCCATCCATCCCACCATCCATCCTTGTAGCTGAATAATCTACTTCCGGATTCTCAAGTGCAATACAGAGGTCAGGATTACCAAATCTTCCTATGCTTTTCATTAAAGGCAGTGGCTCAATGGATAGAGCTACTGTCGAAAGAGAATTAGTTCATGAGTTCGAGTCCCGGCCGTCCCAGTAAAGAATTTATTTTTGTATTTAAATTATTATTATTTATTTATAATTATAATTTAATTTAATTATGCACTGAGGGGAGGACATCAGCTGTGAGCCGCGGGACACACCTCTAAAATCACGAGTTCACGGAATGAGGCTGCATTGCTCTCTCCTCTCTCTCCTCTCTCTCTCCTCTCTCTCTCCTCTCTCTCTCCTCTCTCTCTCCTCCCTCTCTCCTCCCTCTCCTCCCTCTCCTCCCTCTCCTCCCTTCTCTCTCTCTTCTCTTTTCTCTCTCTTTTTTTCTCTCTTTTCATTCTCTATTTTCTCTCTCTTTTCTCTCTCTTTTCTCTCTCAGACCTGGCGATGATCAGCTGATGCGGTCACCTGACGGAATCAGCTGACTCTATAAGCCGAGCGGTGAGGCCTGATTTTTACCGCTCTGCCGGCTAAACTATCAGCTCCCGCTGTCGGACTGGATTCTGCACAGAAGTGTGTAGTTTTTTTTTTGTTTTTTTTTTGCACTGATGCATCAGCTTATTGTATAAAAGCCATTTATACAATCAGCTGCTGTGTCATGTGATTCAGGCCCTTGAACCTGACACATCATCTGATCGCTTTGCCTTCCAGCAAACCGATCAGATGATATTGGATTTGGATTGGACGGCGCGGGACCCTTGACCCAGGGTTACTGCGGAGGGGGGTTCTTTATTTCAATAAAGATGGAGTCACTAATTGTGTTGTGTTTTATTTCTAATAAAATTATTTTTCTGTGTGTTCTGTTTTTTTTATCTGTACTAGAAATTCATGGTGGCCATGTCTAATATTGGCGTGACACCATGATTTTCGGGCTTAGGGCCAGTTGATAATATACAGCCAGCCCTAACCCCATTATTACCCAGCGAGCCACCCGTAACCAGGGCAGCTGGAAGAGTTGGATACAGTGCCAGAAGATGGCGCTTGACTGCAATTCGCAGCAGGGGTGCCCAGAAAGCCTGGGCACCCTGCACTGCGGATTCCATTCCCCAGCTGCCTAGTTGTACCTGGCTGGACACAAAAATTGAGCGAAACCCATGTCATTTTTTTTTTTAATTATTTAATGAAATAATTAAAAAAAAAAAGGGCTTCCCTATATTTTTGGTTCCGGGTACAAATAGGCAGCTGGGGGTTGGGGGCAGCCCGCAGCTGCCTGCTGTAGCTGGCTAGCATACAAAAACATGGCGAAGCCCACGTAATTTTTCGGGGGGGGGGGGCAAAAAACTCCTGCATACTGTCCTGGATGGATAGAAAATAGTTGAGGAATTCACCAGCACAAAACTCCAGGCATGTTGTTCTTTAAAATAAAACTTCTTTATTTCTTGTCATTAAAAAATCCATGCTATAGTGGTAAAGCCCATGTTAGAGAGGACGCGTTTCGAACATCCAGTTCTTATTCAGTCTCTAAACCATCTAGTCACAGAACTGTTTAAAAAGGGCTGAACCCAAACATGTGGTCAAATGGAAAGAGAGAGCAAGATAATTACAAAAGCATTAACCCATTGCGTTGAATCACTTCATATAGTGCTATAACACCTATATACATACATAGTATTAAGCAAGATTAATATGCAAACATCAATTCATTTCTTTTGTTTAGACCCTTAGGAAATCTTGTGCCCATTAAGAACATCCATTTTATTTCTCTTTGAAAAAGGATATCTTTCAGATTTCCACCTCTTCTAGGTAATTTAATTTTTTTAATGGCATTAACTTTCATGCCTTTCAAATCACCTGCATGTGCGTCGCGAAAATGTTGAGACGCTCCTGATAATTTTCTAGTGGTGGCATTATTCACATCATAAAAAAAAAAAAGATTATGGGCATTATTATTGATGTAAAAAATAAAATCCTCGATT
This sequence comes from Anomaloglossus baeobatrachus, assembly GCF_048569485.1. Lineage (NCBI taxonomy): Eukaryota > Metazoa > Chordata > Amphibia > Anura > Aromobatidae > Anomaloglossus > Anomaloglossus baeobatrachus. Next base: position 136,016,723 of record NC_134356.1, read on the forward strand.
TTTTTATTTGGATTTTGCCATACAATAAGTACATCATCTATAAATCTAAGATATAATGCTATATCCGAGAAAAAAGGATTACATTGATTGAAAATAAATTGTTCTTCCCACCAAAACATGAATATGCCCGCTAATGAAGGGGAAAATCGTGCGCCCATTGAACATCCCTGCAACTGAACATATCCTTTATTTAAAAAGGTAAAATAGTTGTTCTTAAGTAAAAAATCAGTAACATCCACCAGATAATTTTGAAGTTCAAGTGAGTAGTCAGAATATTTGTTGAGCAAATCTCTCAAAGCTAAAATGGCAAGAGAATGTGGAATGGATGTATATAGCGATTGAACATCACAAGTTAACCAACTGTAATTGTCCTGCCATTTCATTTGAGAGATAATACTCAACACATGTTTACTATCCAATACATATCCAGGGGACATTTTAGGAAGAAATTGTAGGTGGTTGTCCAACCACTCTGCCAGATGTTCAGTATAAGAATCGATACCTGAAACAATTGGTCTCATTTTTGGGGGAAATTGATTTTTATGTGACTTGGGTAAAGCATGCAATAGTGGTACTAGACAAGAAGAGGGATTAAGATAATCTTTCAATTTTTCATCTATTAAACCCAAATGCAAGCCTTCCTCCAAAATTTTCTCCAAGGATTTTTTGATACCTGCAGAGGGGTCGTACTCAACTCTCCTGTAGGTATCGCAATCCTGTAACATGGTCAATATCTCCCTCTCATAAAGTCCTGTGTCCAAAACTACGACTGCCCCCCCCTTGTCAGAATTTTTTATAATGATATTCAAGTTTTTTTGTAGGGAAACAACCGCATCCTTCTCAGTTTTAGACAAATTTTGAACCATAGGTTCTTGTATATGAGAAAGAGCAGTTAACTCTTTTTCTACTACATTTTGGAAGTCAGTCATCTGATCACACCTCAAAGGGATGGGATAGAAACGTGGATTAGGAACATTAAAGTGAGAAACCGCACAATGTGAATTAGACTTAGTACCACTGTCACTTGATAAATCATGCAAATCTTGTAACGCCATTTGCTCTTTAAATGACATAGGAGAAAAATATGTGTCGGCTGATGCATTTGAAACATTAGGAACATTAGAACCATTTTCATTTTGAAAAAAGTGTTTTTTTACTGTTAATTTTCGGATGAACTTATTAACATCCAATATTGTTTTAAATAGGTCAAACCTCTTATTGGGAACAAAATTTAGACCCCTTTTTAAAACACTTATTTCACTACTGTTTAAAATGCATGCCGACATATTTATAACAGAAAAATTATTATCAACATTCATTTCCTCTTCCCCCTCGTGTAATGATTGTGTTGATACACATGACTTTCTGTGTTTGCGGCCGCTCCTCCTTGTTTTTTTCGGTTTTTTTTGAAAAAACGGCTGATTTTTCAAGTTTTTTGACACACTTGATGAAGTAGATAGAGTGTCAAAATTAGTATCGGACGTGTCCGTATTGTAATCTGTAGAGTCCACATCAGTCGTTTCAAAATCTGTAGAAGAAAAATTTACACGAGTGGAATTGTTGCGTCTTTTGTTATTTTTCAATATGGATTTGGGACCAGCTTGAAAAAATCTTCTGGAATTATGCCAATTGTAGATTTTATTATCCTCATAGTCCCGTAAATCTCGAACAAATTTTTTTTCTTTAAATGCAGTAATTGTATCCTCAAGAGCAATGATTTTAACATTTATCTGGTCTTTCATGGTTTTATAAGCGTCCAGACTCGAATATTGTGCAAGGGAAATTTCAATTTCTTTAATTTTATTCTCCAATACACCTATTTTATTTCGTTCTTGTTCTATGATTAATTGAATAAGTCTCCTGGAGCATTCAGATAGGATTGCATCCCATTTTGCAACAAATTCTTGATTAAATTCTACTGTGGGTCTTTTATTCAGGCGAAGTCCTCTGGGAACCATGCTTTTATCAAGATATGCTTGCAAGGTTTTGCTGTCCCACCAGGTACGAATTCTCGCCGACATAACTTTTTCTAATTCCCACATAATTTGATTAATTTCTGTATGCGTTTCCATAAGGGTATCTTGCTTATTTAATGAAAACATTTTTGCAGCTCTCTCCATTCTTAATCTATCTGAAGTAACAAAGCTTTCACAATTCTGGTTGCTGTTAGCATCATTCATCTGGTCTTCCATTTTATAACACAATATTATAAGGAACTATAAGTCATACGGTGTCATCATATATAAAATACAATGTCTTTTTCTGGAAAAAATCCAAAATAGTGGTATTCGACTTACTATAAGTTCCTGGTTGTAGATCACAAGGAGCACGGGTATAGCAGCTCGAGATAGGTAGTATATAAAGTTTTTTGCCCAGCTCACCTGTGCAATGGAAGCCAAGATCCTGGGCTGTGCACGGAGAAAAGGTTTGGAGAGCCAATCCATATATGAGAAAGAGCAGTTAACTCTTTTTCTACTATATTTTGGAAGTCAGTCATCTGATCACACCTCGAAGGGATGGGATAGAAACGTGGATTAGGAACATTAAAGTGAGAAACCGCACAATGTGAATTAGACTTAGTACCACTGTCACTTGATAAATCATGCAAATCTTGTAACGCCATTTGCTCTTTAAATGACATAGGAGAAAAATATGTGTCGGCTGATGCATTTGAAACATTAGGAACATTAGAACCATTTTCATTTTGAAAAAAGTGTTTTTTTACTGTTAATTTTCGGATGAACTTATTAACATCCAATATTGTTTTAAATAGGTCAAACCTCTTATTGGGAACAAAATTTAGACCCCTTTTTAAAACACTTTTTTCACTACTGTTTAAAATGCATGCCGACATATTTATAACAGAAAAATTATTTTCTTCAGCGCTCTATTGGGAGACCCAGACGATTGGGGTATAGCTACTGCCCTCCGGAGGCCACACAAAGCACTACACTAAAAAGTGCAAGGCCCCTCCCCTTCTGGCTATACCCCCCCGTGATATCACGGGTTCTCCAGTTTTAGCTTTGTGTGCGAAGGAGGTCAGACATCCATGCATAGCTCCACAGATTTTAGTCAGCAGCAGCTGCTGACTATGTCGGATGGAAGAAAAGAGGGCCCATGTAGGGCCCCCAGCATGCTCCCTTCTCACCCGTGGATGGTGTTGTAAGGTTGAGGTACTTATTGCTAGTACAGAGGCCGGAGCCCACATGCTGTTTTCCTTCCCCATCCCCATGAGGGGCTCTGGGTGAAGTGGGATCTTACCGGTCTCCAGGCACAGAGACCGAGCTCCATCCACAGACCCAAAAGAACCTGCTGGATATGGAGCTGAGTATCGTCAGGGACAGGGCCCTGCTACATCAAGGTACTCTGTGTTCCCATGCACATCGCGCCCACACACACCAGCATTGCTGGGAGTGTTAGTGCGCCGGGGACAACAGCGCGGAGCGCTGGTGCTATTATTCACTGCAGCCTTGCTGAGTGAATTTATGTATTGAAAACGGCCGCGCCGGCCGCTGCTGGTTGTTTTTTACATGGTGGCGCGGCTGGGACTTGTGGTGCGCCGGGGGACTTCGGCGTCGGCCGTGCACATAGGACGGCCGCGCTTATTACTAGAGTCCCCGGCTTTGCGGCCTAGTTTTCGTTTCGTTCCCGCCCCAGCCCTGCCAGTCAGAGGAGGGGCGGGACGCTGTACAGTAGCTCAGCGCAGGGAGCTGGAGTCTGCTTTGCATTCTCCAGCCCCCTCTCACTGAACACAGTGAGACGCCGGGTTCCCGCTCTTGGCTGGGGCTCGCCCACGGCCCGCCCCTCTGCACAGGACGGGGAAGAGAAGCCGGCAGCCATTATGGTTTCCACTCTGGGAGAACGGAACCAGTCACAGGCTTTTGGGCGACCTCGCACCCGCTCTTGTGCGGGCGGTAAGCAACTGACACCACTAATGCTGAAGTGGGCTTTTGGGCTGTGTGCTGATATGCTATGCACTGTACTGTACTGTCGCTATTCTGGGCAACAGCAGCAAATAAGCAATGCTGCTGAGGCACAAGCTTTCAATGCTTCTTCGTTTGCATGTGCTGCAGTGTTTACTGTCAGATTGGGCAACAGCAGCAGTAGAGCAATTTGTGCTAAGGCACAAGCTTTCAATGCTGCTTCGCTTGCATGTGCTGCACGGTTTATTGTTATGATATACATTCACTGTATGTCGCTATTCTTGGCTAATGCGCCCAGATAAACAGACAAAAGCAGCAGTAGAGCAATGGTGCTACGGCACAAGTTTTCAATGCTGCTTGACTTGCATTGGCTGCAGTGTTTACTGTCATGCTTGTATGCTATACATTCACTGTATGTCGCTATCCTTGGCTAATGTTCCTGGATAAATAGACAACAGCAGCAGAAAGGCTAGGGTGCTAACGCGCAAGCTTTCAATGCTGCTTGGATTGCATGGGCTGCAGTGTTTACTGTCATGCTGTATGCTATACATTCACTGTATGTCGCTATCCTTGTCTCATGCTCCTAGATAAATAGACAACAGCAGCAGAAGAGCAAATGTGCCAAGCCACAAGTTTTCAATGCTGCGTGTACTACATGTGCTGAAGTGTTTATTTGTACTTCATGCTTGTATGACTATTCACTGTACGGTCGCTATCCTCGGCTAGGCTCTTAGATAGCTAGACAACAACAGCAGAAAAAGACAAGTTGCCAATGCACGGGCTTTCTATGCTGCTTGTACTGCATGTCATACGGTTTCAGGACCACCAGTGCGTGCAATTGCTCAACCGGGGTCTCTGCTATATGTGGCCAAAGGAACCACCTGTGATCTCTGTCCAGAGACAGGGACGAAGTTGCAGTTTTTCCGCTGATATATTGTCTGTGACTATGACTGACATCTTACAGACTTTGCACCCCAAGCAGACCGTGGGCAATATGGTTGCAATGACCCTGGCCGCCCTGATCTGGAGCATCTCAAGGCGCCAGAGTGATTCCAGGCATCCCAGAGAGCAGGCATCCGACACGGTCGACAGTCCCAGATGGCCTAAGCGGGCTCGCTGGCATTAGCCCTCGACTACATCACTGGGCAAGGTCCCAGCGGGAGTACTCTCTGTACGATGAGGCAGACGTAGCTGTTCAGGACTCTGTTCCTGAGACCGCTCTCAATCCGGATACACCGGATGGTGACGCTATAGTGAATAATCTTATTGCGTCCATCAACGAAAGGTTGGGTATTTCTCCCTCAACTCCTCCAGTGGAGGGGTCAGCTTCACAGCAAGAGAAATCTCTATATATTGAGTACTTGTTTAGCACTCTGACTCCAGAGACGCAGTCCAGAAACGACACGCTTATCACGATAAGCGTTTCTCCGACCGTATTAATGAGACACGTGTCGCTCCCCCTGACGTGGTCAAGCGCTAGACCCAGTATCCAAATGTGGATCCCCCAATCTCCATGCTTGCAGCTAGATCTATAGTTGTAGTGGTGGATAGGACTTCACTTCAAAATGCCATTGACAGGCAGATTGGCCTCTGGTTGCAATCTGTCTATGAAGCTATCGGCAGGTCGGCTGCTCCGGCAGTTGCAGCCGTGAAGGCACTCCAAGCTATTTCAGCTAGTATTGCGCAGAGGGTCGCTGTCACAGGTACTCTCGGTCCCAGCAGCGTCTTTAACTCGCAATGTCGGCATGGCGAATCATGCTGTTATTGCTGTCCGAGACTCTACGAGCCGGACGTCAGTGGCATCCGCCAACTCCGTGTTTTTACGCAGAGGCTAGTAGTTGAGAGATTGGAACAGAGGCTGCTTCCAACGAAGTGCTTAACCAGGTTGCCTTTATCTAGTGATAGTCTGTTGGTAAGGGTTGAATGAAATCATTCAACTATCCAAGACGACTCAAAAAGCCCAGAAGGGCATAGATTCCTAGCGGGCTCAATTCACGCCCGGGGAAGGCAGCCGGAGGATCCGCTACCAAAGCGTTTTCCTCATAATTTTCAGCCCTCTCACTCCGCAACCGCGGGGGGGCAGACTCCCCCGCTTTAGCGGCATTTACCTACCACAGGTTGAGGGCCTGTGAGTGAGAGTCAGTTTGTTTCAAACTACCGCACCGACCGAGCCGAGGCTCTTCTGCAGGCGGAAAGAGCGGTAATCCCTGTTCCTCTTCAGGAACCAGATACGCATTTTGCCCCGACCTGGTCGTGGTGCCAAAATAGGACGGCTCCTTCCGTCCCGTTCTGGACTTTATACTGCTTAACGAGCACGTGAAAACCAGGCGGTTCTGGATGGCATCACTCCGCTCCGTCATTGCCTCTCTGTCTCAAGGAGTTTTCCTAGCTTCAATAGACATCAGGATGCTTATCTACACGTGCCGATTGCTCCGAGGCACCGGCGTTGGCTACGATTCGTTATTAAAGACGAGAATATTTCGTTTCGTAGCCATACCCTTTGGCTGGCGACAGCCCCACGGGTGTTCACCAAGTTCGTGGCAGCAGAGGGAGCAGTCCCGCGCTCTCACGGTCACTCTGTGATCCTTTACTTGGGCAATCTACTGGTCAAGGCACTCTCCTTTACAAGCATGCCAACACAACCTGAACATGGCGCTGGACCCTTCCTAGAGTTTCGGGTGGGTCTTCAACTTTTCAAGGTTGAACCCAATCGCTGGCATCTCCTGGAGAGTTTTCACACTCTCTCAGCGATAGTGAAGCTTCCGCTGGACAAACAGCGTTCACTACAGACGAGGGGACAGTCTCTCCTTCAAGGAGGCGCCTCATCCAGAGGCGAGTTTTAGCTTTTCCAGACGGTCAAAGACCATCTTCAGAGGAGTCCACTCTTCAACTCAGTGGTCTGGAGCTCTGGGCAGTGTATCTTGCACTGCAAGCCTTCCTGCAGTGGCTGGAATGCAAATAGATCCGAATTCAGTCGGACTATCCACAGCGGTGGCATACACCAACCACCAAGGCGGACTACGCAGTCGACAAGACTCCCAAGAGGTCCGGCGGATTCTGCTATGGGTAGAAGACAGAGCATACACCATATCAGCTGTTCACATCCCGGGCGTACGACACTAGGAAGCAGACTTCCTCAGTCGCCAGGGCGTGGACGCAGGGGAATGGGCTCTGCACCCGTTTGTTTGCAAGAATTCTGTAGACGCAGGATGAAGACGGACGTCGACGTCATGGCTTCTCGGCAACAACAAGGTCCCGATTTTCATGACGCGGTCTTACGATCAAAGAGCTCTGGCGACAGGCGCCTTGGCTCAGGATTGGTCACAGTTCCAGCTACCGATTGCTGCCACACCATCCTCGTCGCCCCAGACTGGCCGGGGAGGTCGTGGTACCGTGATCTGTGGCATCTCACCGTCGGTCGACCGTGAGCACGACGTCATTGCCACCATGAGACGGGCTAGCCAGCCGCGGTCTGCCAAGATCTACCACAACTCGTGGAAGATATTCTTATCTTAGTGTTCTGCTCAGGGAGGGTCTCCCTGGCCATCGGCATTGCCTACTTTGCCTTCCCTCCTGCAATCTGGTTGGGAAAGAGGTTGGTCGCTCGGCTCCCTTTAAGGGCAAGTCTCGGCACTATCCGTGTTCTTTTCAGAAGCGTCTAGCACGTCTTCCTAAGGTGCGCACGTTACTACAGGGGGTTTGTCATATTGTGCCCCCGTACAAGCGGCCGTTAGATCCATGGGATCTGAACAGGGTACTAGTTGCTCTCCAGAAGCCGCATTTCGAGCCTCTGAGGGAAGTCTCCCTTTCGCGCCTGTCACAGAAAGTGGCCTTTCTGGTTGCGATCACGTCGCTTCGGCGAGTGTCTAAGCTGGCGGCTCTGTCATTCAAGGCTCCCTTCCTAGTGTTCCACCAGGACAAGGTAGTGCTGCGCCCTATTCAGGAGTTTCTCCCTAAGGTTGTATCCGCGTTTCTTCTTAATCGGGATATACCCTTTCCTTCCTTTTGTTCTCATCCGGTTCTCCGGTATGAAAAGGATTTACAGTTGTTAGTTCTGGTGAGAGCACTCAGAATCTACATTTCCCGCACGGCGCCCATGCGCCGCTCTGATGCATTTTTTGTCCTTGTCGCTGGTACGCGCAAGGGGTTGCAGGTTTCTAAAGCCACCATGGCTCGATGGATCAAAGAACCAATTCTTGAAGACTACCGTTCTGCGGGGCTTCCGGTTCCTTCAGGGCTGAAGGTCCATTCTACCAGAGCCGTAGGTGCGTTTTGGGCATTACGACACCAGGCTACGGCTCAACATGTGTGCCAGGCAGCTACCTGGTCGAGCCTGCACATTTTTCACCAAACATTATCAGGTGCATACCTATGCTTCGGCGGACGCCAGCCTAGGTAGAAGAGCCCTGCAGGTGGCAGTGGCTTCCCCATAGGGGAGGGCTGTCTTGCAGCTCTAACATGAGGTATTTCTTTACCCACCCAGGGACAGCTTTTGGACGTCCCAATCGTCTGGGTCTCCCAATAGAGCGCTGAAGAAGAAGGGAATTTTGTTACTTACCGTAAATTCCTTTTCTTCTAGCTCTTATTGGGAGACCCAGCACCCGCCCTGTTGTCCTTCGGGATTTTTTTGTTGTTTGCGGGTACACATGTTGTTCATGTTGAACGGTTTTTCAGTTCTCCGATGTTACTCGGAGTTAATTTGTTTAAACCAGTTATTGGCTTTCCTCCTTCTTGCTTTGGCACTAAAACTGGAGAACCCGTGATATCACGGGGGGGTATAGCCAGAAGGGGAGGGGCCTTGCACTTTTTAGTGTAGTGCTTTGTGTGGCCTCCGGAGGGCAGTAGCTATACCCCAATCGTCTGGGTCTCCCAATAAGAGCTAGAAGAAAAGGAATTTACGGTAAGTAACAAAATTCCCTTCATTATCAACATTCATTTCCTCTTCCCCCTCGTGTAATGATTGTGTTGATACACATGACTTTCTGTGTTTGCGGCCGCTCCTCCTTGTTTTTTTCATTTTTTTTCCCCTTCATTAGCGGGCATATTCATGTTTTGGTGGGAAGAACAATTTATTTTCAATCAATGTAATCCTTTTTTCTCGGATATAGCATTATATCTGAGATTTATAGATGATGTACTTATTGTATGGCAAAATCCAAATAAAAAAATCGAGGATTTTATTTTTTACATCAATAATAATGCCCATAATCTTTTTTTCACTTTTTTTCATGATGTATCAAAAATTAATTTTTTGGATATACAATTTCATGGGAAAAGTGATAGTGGAGAAATTAATTGCAGCCTTTATAGAAAACCCATATCAGGCAACTCGCTATTACATGCGGGAAGTTGCCATCCAAAGCATGTCATAGATAACATCCCTACAGGTGAATATGTCCGTGCCAGGAGGTGTTGCACCACACAAAAAAGTTTTGAGGTGGAATGCGACATTATTGAAAAAAGGTTTTTGGCAAGAGGTTATAAATTAAAAAATCTTCAAAAAGCCAGAGTCAAAGCAAGTAAAGTGAGTAGGTCACAGTATTTGGACATGAACAAAAACAAAGACAGTTCCCAGATGGAACTGTCAGTTGTTTTTTCTACAACATATAGTAAAAACTATTATGATGTAATTAAAATTATTAAAAAATATCTACCCATTTTATCTACAGATGATACACTATATCGAATCCTAAAAAATGGAGTTAAATTTGTTTCAAAAAGGAACATTACATTGGGATCTATGTTATCACCAAGTGACCACATGAATAGGTGCGGTTCCACTAATGGGGAAAAAAATACCGGCAATTGGTTACCTAGTATAGGTTCATTTAAATGTGGCCACAGAACGTGTGGATTATGTGGTTATATGTTAAATACAAAGGATTTTTCTTCATATACAGACAAAAAAACTTATAAAATAATGTCACTAATAAACTGCAGTTCAGACCATGTAGTTTATCTAATATCTTGTACCATTTGTCAGCTGCAATATATAGGCAGCACTTGTCGTTCACTCAGAAAAAGGATATCTGAACACATCTATGATGTGAATAATGCCACCACTAGAAAATTATCAGGAGCGTCTCAACATTTTCGCGACGCACATGCAGGTGATTTGAAAGGCATGAAAGTTAATGCCATTGAAAAAATTAAATTACCTAGAAGAGGTGGAAATCTGAAAGATATCCTTTTTCAAAGAGAAATAAAATGGATGTTCTTAATGGGCACAAGATTTCCTAAGGGTCTAAACAAAAGAAATGAATTGATGTTTGCATATTAATCTTGCTTAATACTATGTATGTATATAGGTGTTATAGCACTATATGAAGTGATTCAACGCAATGGGTTAATGCTTTTGTAATTATCTTGCTCTCTCTTTCCATTTGACCACATGTTTGGGTTCAGCCCTTTTTAAACAGTTCTGTGACTAGATGGTTTAGAGACTGAATAAGAACTGGATGTTCGAAACGCATCCTCTCTAACATGGGCTTTACCACTATAGCATGGACTTTTTAATGACAAGAAATAAAGAAGTTTTATTTTAAAGAACAACATGCCTGGAGTTTTGTGCTGGTGAATTCCTCAACTATTTTCTATGCATATGGATTTGCTCTCCAAACCTTTTCTCCGTGCACAGCCCAGGATCTTGGCTTCCATTGCACAGGTGAGCTGGGCAAAAAACTTTATATATGTCCTGGATGGAGTATGCTGAGCCTTGTAGTTCTGCAGCTGCTGTCTGCTCTCCTGCATACACTAGTGGATGAAGTATGCTGGAGGGAGAGACAAGGGGAGCAGAACTACAAGGCTCAGCATGCTCCATTCACTAGTGTATGCAGGAGAGCAGACAGCAGCTGCAGAACTACAAGGCCCAGCATGCTCCATTCACTAGTGTATGCAGGAGAGCAGACAGCAGCTGCAGAACTACAAGGCTCAGCATACTCCATTCAGGACTGTATGCAGGAGTTTTTTGCCCATCAAAAAAATGACGTGGGTTTCGACATATTTTTGTACGCTAGCCAGGTACAGCAGGCAGGTACGGCTACCCCCAACCCCCAGCTGCCTATTTGTACCCGGCTGGAAACTAAAAATATAGGGAAGCCCTTTTTTTATTTTTTTCATGAATTTCATGAAATAATTAAAAAAAAAAAACGACATGGGCTTCGCCCCATTTTTGTGTCCAGCCAGGTACAACTAGGCAGCTGGGGATTGGAATCTGCAGCACAGGTTGGCCCGAGCTTTCTAGGCCCCTCTGATGATAATTGCAGTCCGCAGCCGCCCCAGAAAATGGCGCTTTCATAGAAGCGCCATCATCTGGTGCTGTATCCAACTTTTCCAGCTGCCCTGGTGACAGTGGCACGCTGGGTAATAATGGGTTAATACTGCTTTGTTTTACTAGCTAGTATTAAGCCAGAGATTCTTATTAATGTCAGGCAAGTTTAACCCAGCCATTAAGAATCTCCAATAAAGGGTTAAAAAACACCACACAGAGAAAAAATACTTTAATAGAAATAACTAGACAGACACACTTAGCGACTCCATGGTTATTATTCCCTCTCACCCCTCCACGATCCTGGTCTTCTGTCTTCTTTCTCCTTCAACCCATGCAGCTCTGCTACATCAGACAGCACTGCATGGGAGTAAGATGCTGCTGCTTCCGTGCAGTCTAATCACTCAGTGAGCGAGCAGAGGCTGCGGGTGGAAAGCGGTGACGTCAACCGCTGCCACCATTGAAATAGTAATCTGACAGGCGGGTTACTATAGCAACGGTGATCTCCGTTATTCACCGGCTGTGGCATCCAGTCCTTGCATGTGGGCTGACTCTGTAAAGAGCGCCCACATGCAGGAATGGGGAGCCAAGCATGTGCCCAAGCATCTCGCCGGTACATGGAGATGCTCAAACGAGCACCGCGTACAGGAGAGATGCACTGACAGGACCTAGCATGACGTCTAGCCATGTGACCAGTCTGTAACCATTGAGATAATACACACGTGACTGGTCACATGCTATGACGACGTCACGAAAGGTCCTATCATCAGTGCTGGTTACCGGGAGGGCGCAGTGATGATCAGAAGGAAAAGCGGCGGGAGACAGAGTGCAGGACACGTCACGGGGACCTGTAAGTGTAATGGCAATGTTTATTAACTGTATGTGTACATGTATAATGTGTTTGTATGTGTTTGTGTTTGCCTCCCATTGTTTTCAATGGGGTTTGAAGGTGTTCATCGAACGTTCGTCAAACGTTAGCCAAACTAAGCCACCGTTCTACGAACCGAACTCGAACACTAGGGGGGTGGCTCATCTCTAATCAGAATCCAAATGAATCAAGAATAAGTGGCACCCTCTGCTGGTAGCAGAGGGTATATAAAGGGACTGTGAGAGGTCCCAAACTGAAAACACCTGGGATGGTAAATAGTCCAGGAACACAGACAGTTCAGGAACAGAAAAGCAGGCTGGACCGATCCTGGAATATGGACAGGTCAGTTTCAGGAAAACTGACTGACTTTAGGACACAGAAACAAATATAGTAAAAGATACAGGAACACAGGCTGGACGTGTTCAGGAACATGAACAGGTTAAGTATTGTAACACAGGAAGAATCAAGACTGGAACAAGGACTGGATGGACTACAGTCTGGACAGACCAGCAACACGGACAGGACCAACACTGGGACACATTCTCCAAAGGCTCAGGGACACAGAAGACACAGAACTGAATTACAGGCAAGGCTAATGCTGGATAGAGGTACACCAGAGAAACAGGCTGGACCAAGCTGACAAGACAAGGGTATGAACAGGGGAGGGAGCCTTCAGCACCTGGTGCCTTTCAGAGATAAACTGGACACAACTTTTCAAGGTGCATGCATGCTCATTAAAGAGATGAGCAGCGTGCATATATCCTCGGCTAATGACCCGGAAAGCTCCCTCACATGCTCAGGCCCTTGGGCTTAAAGACCTCTGCAAGAGCCAGGGGCTGAAACACACGTGGGCCAGAGCAGGGGACCGAGACAGACATTGGCAATCATGCCGGAGAGCAGGGGTTCGTGCAAAATGAGCACACCCTGGAACAAGCAAAGAGCTTCGGAGGTTATGGCGTTGGGGAGAGGAGTACGCAGGGACATAGGCGCAGGCAAGTACCAGAAACATCAGCATATATAAAAATAGGGAGTGGGACCCTTGCATTACAGTAGGCATTCTAGCTTTACAGACTTTGCTGCTGCTACATAAAATGTCTATTCTATTCTATAATAATGCCACTCTTATCTTCATTTAGTGTAGGGCAAGCTGCTGGAAATGGCATGGTGTATTAGATACATCTAGGCAGGTATTTTATACTTACAGACCTTGTTGTTGCTGCGTTAAACCAAAAATTGCTTTTCAGGGCTAATTCATATTGATTATTTTCTCTAATAATACCACTCTTAGCTGCATTTAGTGTAGTGAGAGCTGCTGGAGAAGGGATAGTGTATTAGACACATGTAGGCATGGATTCTAGCCTTACAGACCTCGCTGCGGCTACATAAAAATTATATTCTACACTATATTAATACCACTCTTATCTGCATTAAGTGTAGGACAAGCTGCCAGAGAATGTATAGTGTGTTAGAGGCATGTAGGCAGGGATTCTAGCCATACAGATTTTGCTGCTGCTACTTCAACCCAAAGGTCATTTTCATGATTAATTCAAATCTATTCTATTCTTTAGTAATACTACTCTTAGTTTCAGTTAGTGTAGGGAGAGCTGGTGGCATCAAATCAGTGATTATTGTCTTACTTTCCTTGTTGCTGGTATATTAACTCAAAAGTCCTTTGCAGGGCTAATTCAGAGCTATTTTCTCTAATAATACAGCATTATCTGCATTTAGTGTAGGGTATTCTGGCATTACAGACCTTTCTGCTGCTACATTAACAAAAAAGTCCTTTTCAGGGCTATTTCAAATCTATTCTATTCTCTAAGGTGACCACTTTGAGCTGTATTTAGTGGAGAGAGAGCTGGTGGACAACATATAGTGTACTAGAGGCATCTAGACAGGGATAATAGCCTTATAGTCCTTGCTGCTGCAACCTAAAACCATAAGTCCTTATCAGTATTATATCTGTTCACTATTAATACCACTCCTAGCTGCATTTAGTGTATGGAGAGTTGCTGAAGAAGAGACAATTTTGCATTAGAGGCATATAGTCACCCTTTATTGCCTTACAGTCCTTGCTGCAACCTGAAACCAAAAGTCCTTTCCATGCCTTCTTCTATGCTATTCCCTATTAATACCACTGTTGACTGCATTCAATGTATGGATAATTGCTAGAAGAGGGATAGCTTTGGATTAGAGGCATATAGGTAGGGTTTATTGCTTTAAAGTCCTTCTATAGGTATACTGCTGCTGCAACCTAACTGTGTTGGTCAGGGCATGGTGAGGTTATGGGACACATGCCGGTGTAAAGTGGAGACAGCACACTGGGAAATATAGTGATGATTGAGGACCAAGTACCGCAAGATGGCCACCGCCATAATGTTGTGGAGCACTTAAACAGCAAAATTTCCAGGGAAAGAAGTTAGGACATGCAAGCACATATCACTCTGTATTCTTTACTTTTCCATCTCCACTTGGTGGACATGCAAAACTTCCTTGTTAATTGTGAGCATTGAGCATTTGAGTAGACACAGAAGATGGATGGTTATGCTGATTATGGCATCATCACTGCTCACTAGTAATGAGCTAACCCGAACTGTAAAGTTCATGGATTGTACCGTACATGGATTTAAAAAAAAAAAAAACCATCATTGTTCAAGTTAGGAGTTTGAGTGCGTATTTATGCCACCCACTTAATTGAGCCTGAGGGTGCTCGGGTATTCTCGGTGCTCAACCCAGTGCGAGTCACTTGCAATCTCTGAATGGCTCTTTCTTAAATAAATACAGTGTTTTCTGATGTAGTGTGTCCAAAACAAAGAAAAGAACACCTCTCAAATGCTCTGGTTATGGCTGGTTGTATGTGAGTGGAGAGCTGAACTGTGCAATCATTGACTTCCAATGGGGTCTATGCTCCAGGATGAAGTTCAGGTCAAGTCCGGGTCCCTATCTGAACTTTATCTACAGTGAAGCCTGTGAACCCTCACGTTTACGGGTTCACTCATCTTTAGTGCTCACCATATTGGTTGATTCTTCAAAGTTTTGTAGAACCTCACAGATATCAGACATCTATGGCTATTCTTCTATTGTCATGTGCAGAGGATAAGTGAATTACTGAAGGGCATGCTGTAGCTGGTATTCAACTACGAACATTATCACACATAACCATGTCTGTTGTAGATTAAGTGCGATGGTGACAGCTCAGTCTGGTCTGTTATACCATTCATCAACTCTGAAGCAGTTTGCTGTTTGTCACACAATTTAGTTTTAGCATAGACTGTTGCAGCTTCAACAAGTCAGTGCTGCAGTGTATATAGGTTGTGATTGATATGAATGATGTGCCCAGAGATGACAAATCGAAGATGGAGGATGAAGAGGAGTAGGCGGTGCAGCAATTGGTGTTCAGGTTAGAGGAGACCCTTATGGAACTATGTCCTCAATCTTTGGCATAAGGTGTATCGTTCCAGGGTCCGACTATGTCCTCGTCCAGAAAAGACTCACCACAAATAATTGTCCACTTGTAGGACATTAAATGGACCTTCCCAGTAACTGTGTTGGTGAGGGTACAGGTGATGTTATGGGACACATGCAAATGTAAGGTGGGGATGGCACACCAAGAAAAATAGAGGCAGTTGGGGAATGAGTATGGAAGGATGGATGCCACCATGAGGTTGCAGAATGCCACAGTGTACACAAGCCTAAAAGGCAAAATTTCTTGAAAAAAGCACCAGAATGGGGAAGACTTAACTTTTGGCCTGGGAACTTATTTCATGTGGGTGCTTAAGGGAACAGTTGCCCGTCTTTTCTCTCTGACTACGCCACTGTCTCTTCCTGCCTGTTGCAGTGCTGCAGATTTGTAGAGCGCTGCCACACCCCAGGCCCTTGGGATACTCGGTTCCAGGTGGTGGATAATGGGGAACACCGTCACAGGTGGCCGTGCCCGGTTCTGTTACCTGTGGGGGCGCTCGGTAACAGGGTTATTTGGTATGTCACTTGTGACGCCACTGGCGGGTTGCGGTAATAAGATGTCCCGCCGCTGCTGTGGTTTTAGGGACAGATGGTATAGCAGCAAGTGTGTTCGCACCCTCCGCCAGTAGGGGCTTAAGTCCCATGTAGGTGTGCTGCGCCTTGTGGTGCGCCAGTAATAAACATGACACAGTTCTTGCAGATTAACTGGTAATTTACTCACTGGATGTTGCAAGTGTAGTTTGGTACGGCTGGTCAACCAACTTTCCTTTGTCCTGGCGCTGACATGAGTCCCAGTTGAGCCCTCCGTGCACATGCAGAGCTGATGGTCCCCTTGCCTGAAGCTGTTGGTGACCTGCGGCACTCCGCTCCTTTGTCTTTCTAGGCCCAGCATGACAGACCTCGCGGTCCCTTGTGGGGTAGGCTACTTCTCTGTGCCCTCTCCTGGGTCCTATATATGAGGCTCTGTCCCTGAGCCTATGGGTGGTGTGGTACCCTGAAAGTCACCACACACGGCTGGATCAGCAGACCGCCTGCAGCTGTCGTCTACTCTGGGGTCCAGTACCCCCTCGTGCGTAGTGCCTGGGATCTGTCTACCCTCAGGCTACTACCTCCTAGTTGCCTTTTGGGGGTCTCCTCACAATCCTCACACCCCTCGCACTCTCTGGCTCCATTCAACTGACACTCCTTCAACTGTCGTTTTTCCTCTCTGCCAACTCTGCCTAGCAACAACTGTTGCTTCCCATAAGCCACACCCCTTTCCCAGGCTAACAGCTAAGGGATTGGTTCTCACATCTGACCACTGTTAACCCTCTACATGCTGCGCCCAGGTCTCAGGAAATGTGCTCCTACCTGTGTGTGAGGTGTGGGTTGTCAGCATAGGGTGTTTCAGAAAGCCTAAAGGGGGCTTTACACGGTACGACCGATTGTGCAATTTCACAATCGATCGTACCCGCCCCCGTCCTTTTTGCGTCACGGGCAAATTGCTGCCTGTGTCGCAAAAAGTCAGTAACCCCCGTCACACGTACTTACCTCTCGTGCGACCTCGCTGTGGGCGGCGAACGTCCACTTCCTGGAGTGGGAGGGACGTTCGGCGTCACAGCAACATCACACGGCCGCCGGCCAATGGAAGCGGAGGGGCGTAGATGAGCGGGACGTAAACATCCCGCCCACCTCATTCCTTCACATAGCCGGCGGTGGCCGCGTGACGCAGGTGAGCTGCTGTTCATTGTTCCCGGGGTGTCACACGGAGCGGCGTGTGCTACCCCGGAAACGATGAACAACTAAATTAAACGATATTATGGAACCTAGTGAGCAGTACACGACTCACGATTTGTGAGCGATACTGCGTCGCTAGGAGGTGTGACACAGGCCGGCATCGCCAGTGATGCCGGATGTGCGTCACAAAAACCGTGACCCCGACGATCTATCACACGATAGATTGTCTGGTGTAAAGCAGCCTTTAGGATCCTGCAGATCACTGGGGTAGCATATCCCAGGGTGCTGCAGATCCTTCTCTCTCTGCGCTGCTGTCCTTTCACTGCATGGCAGCTTGCCAGGTTTGGTCAGTGACCTCACAGTCCACCACCTCATGTTCCACATCTGCATTCTGGTCCTGCTCCTGACTTGTTGAATTAACAACATCACTTGTTGGCAACTATGTGTCATCATCATCATCGATCTCTTGAGAACGAAATTGCCAATCCCCACCATCGACTTTTTTGGACTGTGCCTGCTCAGATATTTAGGTATCACTAAACATGATCTCCTCATGTCCCTCTTTAAATATTCACTTCAAGAGGCTAGAAAAATCAATAATTGGAAATATAAAGAGCTCCTCGGAGTGTCTTAGTGTGGGTTCACTTTTCTCCTGGGACTCGCCATGATGGGAGGAAGGAGGATCATGGTAAGGATTACAAGATCCAGGCTCTTGGCTAATGAGAGTGGACCATGTGGAAGACAGGATGGTGTGGCAAATAGACTGGAACCATTATCTGCCACCCAACTCATCACCTGTATTTGCACTGTCCTGGCTTGGCCCGCGCCCCCCTGCAAAGTGAGACAGGAAGCTAGGTCTTGTAGATGAGCATGTTTTTTTGTATGTGAGGACCCTGTCAATGAAAAAAAAGTTGAAAAAACAACAACATTTGTTTTGCTTTTATGTGTCACTGCTGTCATCCGATGGGGTTGACAAGTCTGGGCTAATCCAGGCATCGTTCATTTTTAGAACAGTTAGCCTGTCCATATTTTCAGTTGACAAGTGGATGTGCCTATCAGTTATTATGACCCTGGTGGCACTAGAAACCCACAGAATCAACTTAAGCAGGGAAGGAGCAGTGGCTGCGGCCCACGAGCCGCCTAAAATTTGACTCAACTTTTTTGGCAATGCAAACTGTGAACGAGGGTGGCCTGATGGCCCTTTAAAAATTTGGAGCGAAGGCCACATGATGATCCTGCTGAAATGGTGGAGGAAGAGGACAAGAAAAAGAACAAACCCTTAACTATATACTCTTTTAAAGGTGGGAAGGGATGAATCCAGGGCCGTACTTACCATTAGGCACCGGAGGTCCAGTGCCTGGAGCGGCGGGTTGCGGGGGGCGGCGGCGCCAAGGGCGAGAGTAAAAAAAAAAAAAAAAAAAAATATACTTTTTAATTTGTATTAGCGTCTTAAATGCTAATACAAATCATCCTCCATACCTGCTCCCTGCGCGCCACTTCCGGGTTCAGGAGCTGCAATCAGCTCCCTGGACTGGCGCGCTCACTGATGACGTCACGGGCAGCGCGATGAGTCACCGCTGCCGGCGTCTCTGCAGACTGAGCTGAGGAGAGAAGTCACCGGAGCCTGGAGGTAGGCGCTGTAGAGCCGAAGATAGCAGCGGCGGTAGCAGCCAGCGGGGTGTAATCTGCATGGGACAGGGGCAGCCATAGGGGGCGCTCTATGGGAAAAAGAGGTGCATGGGGTGTATTCTGTATGGGGCAGGGGCAGCAGCCATAGGAGGTACGCTTATAGGAAAGGGGGTGCATGGAGGGGGATCTCTATGGGGCAGGGGCAGCAGTCATAGGGGGCGCTCTATATAGGTAAGTGGGTGCATGGAGGGGGTTCTCTATGGGACAGGGGCAGCAGCCGTAGGGGGCGCGCTGTACAGGAAAGTGGGTGCATGGAGGGGGATCTCTATGGGACAGGGGCAGCAGCTATAGTGGGCCCGCTGTATAGGAAAGGGGGTGCATGGAGGGGGATCTCTATGGGGCAGGGGCAGCAGCCATAGGGGGTGCTCTATATAGGAAAGGGGGTGCATGGAGGGGGATCTCTATGGGACAGGGGCAGCAACCATAGGGGGCCCGCTGTATAGGAAAGGGGGTACATGGAGGGGGATCTCTATGGGACAGGGGCAGCAGCCATAGGGGGTGCGCTGTATAGGAAAGGGGGTGCATTGAGGGGGATTTCTATGGGGCAGGGGCAGCAGTATAGCGAGCACTCTGTATGGGAAAAGGGGGTGCATGGAGGGGGATCTCTATAGGGCAGGGGCAGCAGGTTAGGGAGCACTCTGTATGGGAAAAGGGGGTGAATGGAGGGGGATCTCTATGGGGCAGGGGGCAGTAGCATAGGGAGCGCTCTGTATGATAAAGGTGCATAAAGTTGGCTCTCTGTGGGCTCACAGCGTGGGGTGTGATCTGTATGGGGCAGGGGGCAGCCTGCGGGGTGGAATCACTGTGGAAAAGGGGGCGATCTCTGTGGGGCAGAGGGCAGCAGCCATAGGGGCGCGCAGTATAGAAAAGGGGGTGCATGGAGGGGGATCTCTATGGGGCAGGAGGCAGCAGTCATAGGGAGCGCTATATATAGAAAAGGGGGGGAAAGAGGGGGATCTCTACGGGGCAGGGGGCAGCAGCAATAGGGGGTGTGCTGTATATGAAAGGGGGTGCATGGAGAGGGATCTCTATGGGACAGGGGCAGCAGCCATAGGGGCGCGCTGTATAGGAAAGGGGGTGCATGGAGGGGGATCTCTATGGGGCAGGGGCAGCAGCAATAGAGGAAGCGCTGTATAGGAAAGGGGGTGCATGGAGGGGGATTTCTATGGGGCAGGGGGCAGCAGTCATAGGGAGCGCTCTGTATAGGAAAGGGGGTGCATGGAGGGGGATCTCTATGGGGCAGGAGCCGCAGCCATAGGGAGCGCTCTGTATTGGAAAGGGGGAGCATGGAGGGGGATCTCTATGGGGCAGAGGCAGCAGCCATAGGGAGCGCGCTGTATAGGAAAGGGGGTGCATGGAGGGGGATCTCTATGGGACAGGGGCAGCAGCAATAGGGGGCACGCTGTATAGGAAAGGGGGTGCATGGAGGGGGATCTCTATGGGGCAGGGGGCAGCAGCCATAGGTAGCGCGCTGTATAGGAAAGGGGGTGCATGGAGGGGGATCTATATGGGGCAGGGGCAGCAGCAATAGGGGGCGCGCTGTATAGGAAAGGGGGTGCATGGAGGGGGATTTCTATTGGGCAGGGGGCAGCAGTCATAGGGAGCGCTCTGTATAGGAAAGGGGGTGCATGGAGGGGGATCTCTTTGGGGCAGGGGGCAGCAGCAATAGGGAGCGCTCTATATAGGAAAGGGGGTGCATGGAGGGGGATCTCTATGGGGCAGGGGCAACAGCAATAGGGGGCGCACTGTATAGGAAAGGGGGTGTATGGAGGGGGATCTCAATAGGGCAGCAGCCATAGGGAGTGCGCTGTATAAGAAAGGGGGTGCATGGAGGGGGATCTCTATGGGGAAGGGGGCAGCAGCAATAGGGGGCGCGCTGTATAGGAAAGGGGGTGCATGGAGGGGGATCTCTATGGGACAGGGGCAGCAGCCATAGGGGGCGCACTGTATAGGAAAGAGGGTGCATGGAGGGGGATCTCTATAGGACAGGGGCAGCAGCCATAGGGGGCCCGTTGCATAGGAAAGGGGGTGCATGGAGGGGGATCTCTATGGGGCAGGGGACAGCAGCCATAGGGGGCGTGCTGTATAGGAAAGGGGGTGCATGGAGGGGGATCTCTATGGGGCAGGGGCAGCAGTATAGCGAGCACTCTGTATGGGAAAAGGGGGTGCATGGAGGGGGATCTCTATGGGGCAGGGGCAGCAGGTTAGGGAGCACTCTGTATGGGAAAAGGGGGTGCATGGAGGGGGATCTCTATGGGGCAGGGGGCAGTAGCATAGGGAGCGCTCTGTATGAAAAAGATGCATAAAGTTGGCTCTGTGTGGGCTCACAGCATGGGGTGTGATCTGTATGGGGCAGCGGGCAGCCTGTGGGGTGGAATCACTGTGGAAAAGGGGGCGATCTCTGTGGGGCAGAGGGCAGCAGCCATAGGGGCGCGCTGTAGAAGAAAAGGGCTGCATGGAGGGGGATCTCTATGGGGCAGGGGCAGCAGTCATAGGTAGCGCTCTACATAGGAAAGGGGGTGCATGGAGGGGGATCTATATGGGGCAGGGGGCAGCAGCCATAGGGGGCGCGCTGTATAGGAAAGGGGGTGCATGAAGGGGGATCTCTATGGGACAGGGGCAGCAGCCATAGGGAGCGCTCTATATAGGAAAGGGGGTGCATGGAGGAGGATCTCTATTGGGCAGGGGGCAGCAGCAATAGGGGGCGCACTGTATAGGAAAGGGGGTGAATGGAGGGGTATCTTTATGGGGCAGGGGGCAGCAGTCATAGGGAGCGCTCTATATAAGAAAGGGGGTGCATGGAGGAGGATCTCTATTGGGCAGGGGGCAGCAGCAATAAGAGGCGCACTGTATAGAAAAAGGGGTGCATGGAGGGGGATCTCTATGGGACAGGGGCAGGAGCCATAGGGGGCCTGCTGCATAGGAAAGGGGGTGCATACAGGGGGATCTCTATGGGGCAGGGGGCAGCAGCTATAGGGAGCGCGCTGTATAGGAAAGGGGGTACATGGAGGGTGATCTCTATGGGGCAGGGGGCAGCAGCAATAGGGGGTGCGCTGTATAGGAAAGGGGGTGCATGGAAGGGGATTTCTATGGGGCAGCAGTCATAGGGAGCGCTCTGTATAGGAAAGGGGGTGCATGGAGGGGGATCTTTATGGGGCAGGGGGCAGCAGCAATAGGGATCGCTCTGTATAGGAAAGGGGGTGCATGGAGGGGGATCTCTATGGGGCAGGGGCAGCAGCTGTCGCGGGCGGGGAGGAGGGTGCCAGCACCTCGCTCACCCCCCTGCTCGGGTCCGGCTGCTGCTGCTCAGTGGTGGCTCGGGCGGTGGGCCGGATCCCGGGGGTTCTCGAGCGGCGCTCCTCGCCCGTGAGTGAAAGGGGATTGGGTTTTGGGATATAGTCTATTGTCCGTGACGCCACCCACGGTTGTGGTGATTTGTAGCACCACCGCTGCTCAATATGGGGATCCCGGGAGTGGTAATGTGGAGCAGCCAGTTGTTGTGTTGCCCCTCCGTGGGTAGGGGTTGGTGATCCCGGGGCCCAGTGAGTGGTGAGGAAGATGCAGGGCCTGGTGGGCGCAGGGACGCGGGGGCAGCGCTGTGCCTTGCGGCACTGTGGTACTCACTCAGCCTGAGACGTTGACACAGTTTTTCGGTAAACCACACGGCTGGAAAGACGGTTCCCACGGACGGCTGCACTTGCTTTCCCAGTAGGTGACGGTGATGTCCCTTTGACCTGCACCCTATGTTTCGTTGTTGGTAGCGATGGGTTCCCACCGGTAACCCGCTCCCCGACTTGGATATGTGCCGGAGGAGCCCTACTTTGCCCGCAGGCGCTGGCCCTGAGAGACTGGTGCCCTGGCGGTGGCGGTGGCGGTGTCTCTCCGTTACGGTCGGACTGTTGCCTTCAATCGGGACTTGGCTGTTTGGAGACAGACGTCCCCTTCACTGACGGATTTGGCAAATTACGGCGACTCCTAGCCTTGCCGGGGTCCGAGAGGCCCCTGCCTTTGTGCTGACTGTTCTTCGTATACTGCTCCAGACCGCCGGGCCACTACCCGTCCACGGTCCTTCCAGCAACCTCCGAGCAGTCCCCCTCCAGACTGTCACCGCCGTTGCTGACCTTGCTGACTCTGTCCTGCACACAGCTGGACTACTTCAGGCGTTACTACTCTTACTCTCTCTCTTTCCTTCTTTGCTCCACCACTACTTCACTTTTACTTCACTTAGCTCCTCTACCACTCCACTGTTTACTCAAGCTCTTCCCTGAGCTGACTCTGTTCTTTCCACTTCTGCCTCCTTTCTCTATCTGCCTGGTTCCTCCCGCCTCCAGGGCTGTAAACTCCTCGGTGGGCAGAGCCAACCGCCTGGCCCACCCCCTGGTGTGAACATCAGCCCCTGAAGGAAGGCAACAAGGATTTTAGTAGCTTTGGTGTTCCTAACTGGGATGTAGGGTGTGGTGGTGTGATGACCTGTGACCCCTGGCTTGCCCAAGGCGTCACACAGCCATAGGGAGTGCGCTGTATAGGAAAGGGGGTGCATGGAGGGGGATCTCTATGGGACAGGGGCAGCAGCAATTGGGGACGCGCTGTATAGGAAAGGGGGTGCATGGAGGGGAATTTCTATGGGGCAGGGGGCAGCAGTCATAGGGAGCGCTTTGTATAGGAAAGGGGGTGCATGGAGGGGGATCTCTATGGGGCAGGGGCAGCAGCCATAGGGAGCGCTCTGTATAGGAAAGGGGGTGCATGGAGGGGGATCTCTATGGGGCAGGGGCAGCAGCCATAGGGAGCGCGCTGTATAGGAAAGGGGGTGCATGGAGGGGGATCTCTATGGGGCAGGGGGCAGCAGCCATAGGGAGCGCGCTATATAGGAAAGGGGTGCATGGCGGGGGATCTCTATGTGGCAGGGGCAGCAGCAATAGGGGGCGCGCTGTATAGGAAAGGGGGTGCATGGAGGGGGATTTCTATGGGGCAGCAGTCATAGGGAGCGCTCTGTATAGGAAAGGGGGTGCATGGAGGGGGATCTCTTTGGGGCAGGGGGCAGCAGCAATAGGGAGCGCTCTATATAGGAAAGGGGGTGCTTGGAGGGGGATCTCTATGGGGCAGGGGCAGCAGCAATAGGGGGCGCACTGTATAGGAAAGGGTTGCATGGATGGGGATCTCAATGAGGCAGCAGCCATAGGGAGCGCGCTGTATAGGAAAGGGGGTGCATGGAGGGGGATCTCTATGGGGAAGGGGGCAGCAGCAATAGGGGGCGCGCTGTATAGGAAAGGGGGTGCATGGAGGGGGCTCTCTATGGGACAGGGGCAGCAGCCATAGGGGGCGCACTGTATAGGAAAGAGGGTGCATGGAGGGGGATCTCTATGGGACAGGGGCAGCAGCCATAGGGGGCGCACTGTATAGGAAAGGGGGTGCATGGAGGGGGATCTCTATGGGACAGGGGCAGGAGCCATAGGGGGCCCGCTGCATAGGAAAGGGGGTGCATGGAGGGGGATCTCTATGGGGCAGGGGACAGCAGCCATAGGGGGTGCGCTGTATAGGAAAGGGGGTGCATGGAGGGGGATCTCTATGGGGCAGGGGCAGCAGTATAGCGAGTACTCTGTATGGGAAAAGGGGGTGCATGGAGGGGGATCTCTATAGGGCAGGGGCAGCAGGTTGGGGAGCACTCTGTATGGGGTAAGGGGGTGCATGGAGGGGGATCTCTATGGGGCAGGGGGCAGTAGCATAGGGAGCGCTCTGTATGAAAAAGATGCATAAAGTTGGCTCTGTGTGGGCTCACAGCATGGGGTGTGATCTGTATGGGGCAGGGGGCAGCCTGCGGGGTGGAATCACTGTAGAAAAGGGGGCGATCTCTGTGGGGCAGAGGGCAGCAGCCATAGGGGTGCGCTGTATAGGAAAGGGGGTGCATGGAGGGGGATCTCAATGGGGCAGAGGGCAGCAGCCATAGGGGTGCGCTGTATAGGAAAGGGGGTGCATGGAGGGGGATCTCTATGGGGCAGGGGGCAGGAGCCATAAGGGGCGCTCTATATAGAAAAGGGGGTGCATGGAGGGGGATCTCTACGGGGCAAGGGGCAGCAGCAGAAGGGGGTGCACTGTATAGGAAAGGGGGTGCATGGAGAGGGATCTCTATGGGACAGGGGCAGCAGCCATAGGAGCGCGCTGTATAGGAAAGGGGGTGCATGGAGGGGGATCTCTATGGGGAAGGGGCAGCAGCAATAGGGGGCGCGCTGTATAGGAAAGGGGTGCATGGAGTGGGATTTCTATGGGGCAGGGGGCAGCAGTCATAGGGAGCGCTCTGTATAGGAAAGGGGGTGCATGGAGGGGGATCTCTATGGGGCAGGGGCAGCAGCCATAGGGAGCGCGCTGTATAGGAAAGGGGGTGCATGGAGGGGGATCTCTATGGGGCAGGGGCAGCAGCCATAGGGAGCGCACTGTATAGGAAAGGGGGTGCATGGAGGGGGATCTCTGTGGGACAGGGGCAGCAGCAATTGGGGGCACGCTGTATAGGAAAGGGGTGCATGGAGGGGGATCTCTATGGGGCAGGGGGCAGCAGCCATAGGGAGCGGGCTGTATAGGAAAGGGGGTGCATGGAGGGGGATCTCTATGGGGCAGGGGCAGCAGCAATAGGGGGCGCGCTGTATAGGAAAGGGGGTGCATGGAGGGGGATTTCTATGGGGCAGGGGTCAGCAGTCATAGGGAACGCTCTGTATAAGAAAGGGGGTGCATGGAGAGGGATCTCTATGGGGCAGGGGGCAGCAGCAATAGGGAGCGCTCTATATAGGAAAAGGGGTGCATGGAGGGGGAACTCTATGGGGCAGGGCAGCAGCAATAGGGGGCGCGCTGTATAGGAAAGGGGGTGCATGGAGGGGGATCTCTATGGGGCAGGGGCAGCAGCAATAGGGAGCGCTCTGTATAGGAAAGGGGTGCATGGAGGGGGATCTCTATGGGGCAGGGGCAGCAGCCATAGGGAGCGCACTGTATAGGAAAGGGGGTGCATGGAGGGGGATCTCTATGGGGCAGGGGGCAGCAGCCATAGGGAGCGCGCTGTATAGGAAAGGGGGTGCATGGAGGGGGATCTCTATGGGGCAGGGGCAGCAGCAATAGGGGGCGCGCTGTATAGGAAAGGGGGTGCATGGAGGGGGATTTCTATGGGGCAGGGGTCAGCAGTCATAGGGAACGCTCTGTATAGGTAAGGGGGTGCATGGAGGGGGATCTCTATGGGGCAGGGGGCAGCAGCAATAGGGAGCGCTCTATATAGGAAAGGGGGTGCATGGAGGGGGAACTCTATGGGGCAGGGGCAGCAGCAATAGGGGGCGCGCTGTATAGGAAAGGGGGTGCATGGAGGGGGATCTCTATGGGGCAGCAGCCATAGGGAGCGCGCTGTATAAGAAAGGGGGTGCATGGAGGGAGATCTCTATGGGACAGGGGCAGCAGCCATAGGGGGCGCAATGTATAGGAAAGGGGGTGCATGGAGGGGGATTTCTATGGGGCAGGGGGCAGCAGTCATAGGGAGCGCTCTGTATAGGAAAGGGGGTGCATGGAGGGGGATCTCTATGGGGCAGGGGCAGCAGCCATAGGGAGCGCTCTGTATAGGAAAGGGGGTGCATGGAGGGAGATCTCTATGGGGCAGGGGCAGCAGCCATAGGGAGCGCGCTGTAAAAGAAAGGGGGTGCATGGAGGGGGTTCTCTATGGGACAGGGGCAGCAGCAATAGGGGGCACGCTGTATCGGAAAGGGGGTGCATGGAGGGGGATCTCTTTGGGGCAGGGGGCAGCAGCAATAGGGAGCGCTCTGTATAGGAAAGGGGGTGCATGGAGGGGGAACTCTATGGGGCAGGGGCAGCAGCAATAGGGGGCGCGCTGTATAGGAAAGGGGGTGCATGGAGGGGGATCTCTATGGGGCAGCAGCCATAGGGAGCGCGCTGTATAGGAAAGGGGGTGCATGGAGGGGGATCTCTATGGGACAGGGGCAGGAGCCATAGGGGGCCCGCTGCATAGGAAAGGGGGTGCATGGAGGGGGATCTCTATGGGGCAGGGGTAGCAGTATAGCGAGCACTCTGTATGGGAAAAGGGGGTGCATGGAGGGGGATCTCTATGGGGCTGGGGCAGCAGGTTAGGGAGCACTCTGTATGGGAAAAGGGGGTGCATGGAGGGGGATCTCTATGGGGCAGGGGGCAGTAGCATAGGGAGCGCTCTGTATGAAAAAGGTGCATAAAGTTGGCTCTTTGTGGGATCACAGCATGGGGTGTGATCTGTATGGGGCAGGGGGCAGCCTGCTGGGTGGAATAACTGTGGAAAAGGGGGCGATCTCTGTGGGGCAGAGGGCAGCAGTCATAGGGGCGCGCTGTATAGGAAAGGGGGTACATGGAGGGGGATCTCTATGGGGCAGGGGGCAGCAGTCATAGGGAGCGCTCTATATAGAAAAGTGGGTGCATGGAGGGGGATCTCTACGGGGCAGCAGCAATAGGGGGTGCGCTGTATAGGAAAGGGGGTGCATGGAGGGGGATCTCTATTGGACAGGGGCAGCAGCCATAGGGGCGCGCTGTATAGGAAAGGGGGTGCATGAAGGGGGATCTCTATGGGGCAGGGGCAGCAGCAATAGGGGGCGCGCTGTATAGGAAAGGGGGTGCATGGAGGGGGATTTCTATGGGGCAGGGGCAGCAGCCATAGGGAGCGCTCTGTATAGGAAAGGGGGTGCATGGAGAGGGATCTTTATGGGGCAGGGGCAGCAGCCATAGGGGCGCGCTGTATAGGAATGGGGGTGCATGGAGGGGGATCTCTATGGGGCAGGTGCAGCAGCAATAGGGGGCGCGCTGTATAGGAAAGGGGGTGCATGGAGGTGGATTTATATGGGGCAGGGGTCAGCAGTCATAGGGAACGCTCTGTATAGGAAAGGGGGTGCATGGAGAGGGATCTCTATGGGGCAGGGGGCAGCAGCAAAAAGGAGCGCTCTATATAGGAAAGGGGGTGCATGGAGGGGGAACTCTATGGGGCAGGGGCAGCAGCAATAGGGGGCGCGCTGTATAGGAAAGGGGGTGCATGGAGGGGATCTCTATGGGGAAGGGGCAGCAGCAATAGGGGGCGCGCTGTATAGGAAAGGGGGTGCATGGAGGGGGATTTCTATGGGGCAGGGGGCAGCAGTCATAGGGAGCGCTCTGTATAGGAAAGGGGTGCATGGAGGGGGATCTCTATGGGGCAGGGGGCAGCAGCCATAGGGAGCGGGCTGTATAGGAAAGGGGGTGCATGGAGGGGGATCTCTATGGGGCAGGGGCAGCAGCAATAGGGGGCGCGCTGTATAGGAAAGGGGGTGCATGGAGGGGGATTTCTATGGGGCAGGGGTCAGCAGTCATAGGGAACGCTCTGTATAAGAAAGGGGGTGCATGGAGAGGAATCTCTATGGGGCAGGGGGCAGCAGCAATAGGGAGCGCTCTATATAGGAAAAGGGGTGCATGGAGGGGGAACTCTATGGGGCAGGGCAGCAGCAATAGGGGGCGCGCTGTATAGGAAAGGGGGTGCATGGAGGGGGATCTCTATGGGGCAGGGGCAGCAGCAATAGGGAGCGCTCTGTATAGGAAAGGGGTGCATGGAGGGGGATCTCTATGGGGCAGGGGCAGCAGCCATAGGGAGCGCACTGTATAGGAAAGGGGGTGCATGGAGGGGGATCTCTATGGGGCAGGGGGCAGCAGCCATAGGGAGCGCGCTGTATAGGAAAGGGGGTGCATGGAGGGGGATCTCTATGGGGCAGGGGCAGCAGCAATAGGGGGCGCGCTGTATAGGAAAGGGGGTGCATGGAGGGGGATTTCTATGGGGCAGGGGTCAGCAGTCATAGGGAACGCTCTGTATAGGTAAGGGGGTGCATGGAGGGGGATCTCTATGGGGCAGGGGGCAGCAGCAATAGGGAGCGCTCTATATAGGAAAGGGGGTGCATGGAGGGGGAACTCTATGGGGCAGGGGCAGCAGCAATAGGGGGCGCGCTGTATAGGAAAGGGGGTGCATGGAGGGGGATCTCTATGGGGCAGCAGCCATAGGGAGCGCGCTGTATAAGAAAGGGGGTGCATGGAGGGAGATCTCTATGGGACAGGGGCAGCAGCCATAGGGGGCGCAATGTATAGGAAAGGGGGGTGCATGGAGGGGGATTTCTATGGGGCAGGGGGCAGCAGTCATAGGGAGCGCTCTGTATAGGAAAGGGGGTGCATGGAGGGGGATCTCTATGGGGCACGGGCAGCAGCCATAGGGAGCGCTCTGTATAGGAAAGGGGGTGCATGGAGGGAGATCTCTATGGGGCAGGGGCAGCAGCCATAGGGAGCGCGCTGTAAAAGAAAGGGGGTGCATGGAGGGGGTTCTCTATGGGACAGGGGCAGCAGCAATAGGGGGCACGCTGTATCGGAAAGGGGGTGCATGGAGGGGGATCTCTTTGGGGCAGGGGGCAGCAGCAATAGGGAGCGCTCTGTATAGGAAAGGGGGTGCATGGAGGGGGAACTCTATGGGGCAGGGGCAGCAGCAATAGGGGGCGCGCTTTATAGGAAAGGGGGTGCATGGAGGGGGATCTCTATGGGGCAGCAGCCATAGGGAGCGCGCTGTATAGGAAAGGGGGTGCATGGAGGGGGATCTCTATGGGACAGGGGCAGGAGCCATAGGGGGCCCGCTGCATAGGAAAGGGGGTGCATGGAGGGGGATCTCTATGGGGCAGGGGTAGCAGTATAGCGAGCACTCTGTATGGGAAAAGGGGGTGCATGGAGGGGGATCTCTATGGGGCTGGGGCAGCAGGTTAGGGAGCACTCTGTATGGGAAAAGGGGGTGCATGGAGGGGGATCTCTATGGGGCAGGGGGCAGTAGCATAGGGAGCGCTCTGTATGAAAAAGGTGCATAAAGTTGGCTCTTTGTGGGATCACAGCATGGGGTGTGATCTGTATGGGGCAGGGGGCAGCCTGCTGGGTGGAATAACTGTGGAAAAGGGGGCGATCTCTGTGGGGCAGAGGGCAGCAGTCATAGGGGCGCGCTGTATAGGAAAGGGGGTACATGGAGGGGGATCTCTATGGGGCAGGGGGCAGCAGTCATAGGGAGCGCTCTATATAGAAAAGTGGGTGCATGGAGGGGGATCTCTACGGGGCAGCAGCAATAGGGGGTGCGCTGTATAGGAAAGGGGGTGCATGGAGGGGGATCTCTATTGGACAGGGGCAGCAGCCATAGGGGCGCGCTGTATAGGAAAGGGGGTGCATGAAGGGGGATCTCTATGGGGCAGGGGCAGCAGCAATAGGGGGCGCGCTGTATAGGAAAGGGGGTGCATGGAGGGGGATTTCTATGGGGCAGGGGCAGCAGCCATAGGGAGCGCTCTGTATAGGAAAGGGGGTGCATGGAGAGGGATCTTTATGGGGCAGGGGCAGCAGCCATAGGGGCGCGCTGTATAGGAAAGGGGGTGCATGGAGGGGGATCTCTATGGGGCAGGTGCAGCAGCAATAGGGGGCGCGCTGTATAGGAAAGGGGGTGCATGGAGGTGGATTTATATGGGGCAGGGGTCAGCAGTCATAGGGAACGCTCTGTATAGGAAAGGGGGTGCATGGAGAGGGATCTCTATGGGGCAGGGGGCAGCAGCAAAAAGGAGCGCTCTATATAGGAAAGGGGGTGCATGGAGGGGGAACTCTATGGGGCAGGGGCAGCAGCAATAGGGGGCGCGCTGTATAGGAAAGGGGGTGCATGGAGGGGATCTCTATGGGGAAGGGGCAGCAGCAATAGGGGGCGCGCTGTATAGGAAAGGGGGTGCATGGAGGGGGATTTCTATGGGGCAGGGGGCAGCAGTCATAGGGAGCGCTCTGTATAGGAAAGGGGTGCATGGAGGGGGATCTCTATGGGGCAGGGGCAGCAGCCATAGGGAGCGCACTGTATAGGAAAAGGGGTGCATGGAGGGGGATCTCTGTGGGACAGGGGCAGCAGCAATAGGGGGCACGCTGTATAGGAAAGGGGTGCATGGAGGGGGATCTCTATGGGGCAGGGGGCAGCAGCCATAGGGAGCGCGCTGTATAGGAAAGGGGGTGCATGGAGGGGGATCTCTATGGGGCAGGGGCAGCAGCAATAGGGGGCGCGCTGTATAGGAAAGGGGGTGCATGGAGGGGGATTTCTATGGGGCAGGGGTCAGTAGTCATAGGGAACGCTCTGTATAGGAAAGGGGGTGCATGGAGGGGGATCTCTATGGGGCAGGGGGCAGCAGCAATAGGGAGCGCTCTATATAGGAAAGGGGGTGCATGGAGGGGGAACTCTATGGGGCAGGGGCAGCAGCAATAGGGGGCGCGCTGTATAGGAAAGGGGGTGCATGGAGGGGGATCTCTATGGGGCAGCAGCCATAGGGAGCGCGCTGTATAAGAAAGGGGGTGCATGGAGGGGGATCTCTATGGGGAAAGGGGCAGCAGCAATAGGGGGCGCGCTGTAAAGGAAAGGGGGTGCATGGAGGGGGATCTCTATGGGACAGGGGCAGCAGCCATAAGGGGCGCACTGTATAGGAAAGGGGGTGCATGGAGGAAGATCTCTTTGGGACAGGGGCAGCAGCCATAGGGGGTGCAATGTATAGGAAAAGGGGTGCATGGAGGGGGATTTCTATGGGGCAGGGGGCAGCAGTCATAGGGAGCGCTCTGTATAGGAAAGGGGGTGCATGGAGGGGGATCTCTATGGGGCAGGGGCAGCAGCCATAGGGAGCGCTCTGTATAGGAAAGGGGGTGCATGGAGGGAGATCTCTATGGGGCAGGGGCAGAAGCCATAGGGAGCGCGCTGTATAAGAAAGGGGGTGCATGGAGGGGGATCTCTATGGGACAGGGGCAGCAGCAATAGGGGGCACGCTGTATAGGAAAGGGGTGCATGGAGGGGGATCTCTATGGGGCAGGGGGCAGCAGCCATAGGGAGCGCACTGTATAGGAAAGGGGGTGCATGGAGGGGGATCTCTATGGGGCAGGGGCAGCAGCAATAGGGGGCATGCTGTATCGGAAAGGGGGTGCATGGAGGGGGATCTTTATGGGGCAGGGGGCAGCAGTCATAGGGAGCGCTCTGTATAGGAAAGGGGGTGCATGGAGGGGGATCTCTATGGGGCAGGGGCATCAGCCATAGGGGGTGCTCTATATAGGAAAGGGGGTGCATGGAGGGGGATCTCTATGGGACAGGGGCAGCAGCCATAGGGGGCCCGCTGCATAGGAAAGGGGGCGCATGGAGGGTGATCTCTATGGGGCAGGGGCAGCAGTATAGCGAGCACTCTGTATGGGAAAAGGGGGTGCATGGTGGGGGATCTCTATGGGGCAGCAGGTTAGGGAGCACTCTGTATGGGAAAAGGGGGTGCATGGAAGGGGATCTCTATGGGGCAGGGGCAGCAGGTTAGGGAGCACTCTGTATGGGAAAAGGGGGTGCATGGAGGGGGATCTCTATGGGGCAGGTGGCAGTAGCATAGGGAGCGCTCTGTATGATAAAGGTGCATAAAGTTGGCTCTGTGTGGGCTCACAGCATGGGGTGTGATCTGTATGTGGCAGAGGGCAGCCTGCGGGGTGGAATCACTGTGGAAAAGGGGGCAGCGTGGGGTGGGCTCAGTATGGAAAAGGGGGCAGCGTGGCGTGGGCTCAGTATGGAGAAAGGGCAGCATGGCTCAGTATGTAGTCTAATGTGTGGGAGACAGTTCGAATAGGGGGCAGCATGTGGTGCAGACAGTTTGGCGATTATAGTTCCTAAGTGAGGAGGGTGCAGTGGGTGTAACACATGAGGGGAGACGGTGTAGTATATAAAGGGGGCAAGGTGGAAGCCATGTACTATAATATAGACAGTGTGGGGGTCATTTTTTTGTGCTGGGATTAAAGTGAGGGACAGTTTTTTTATTTTGGGGGCATATTTAGGGAGCAGCATGGTTGATTATTTTTATAATGACGTTATTTTTAAGGGCACTGTGTTGTGATGTGCTGCAGAAGAGCAGAGAAGATGGAGGTCTGCAGAGACGAGCTGTGGATGGGAAGTCATCATGGCGCCAGGACCTGTGAGGTACCGAGGTTTGAGGCTGGATAAATGCAGGTGATGGCTAAACACATTGGCTAATGCAGGTTTTAAGCGATCGCTGATCTATATCCAGCAGATGGTCAGTGGTTTTATAGCTGCTGAGCCTGTGACTGCACTTTCATATGCACAGTACGATCTTTACCATGATCGTCCTGTGCACATAGAATAGCATTGTTCTTGGCAGCATGTGTTCACAGGACAATGTGCGGCCAAGAAAGATATTTAAAGGAGTCTGTCACCCCCCAAATGCCAATTAAGCTGTACAAACATTTTTTAGGGAACACAGCCCATATAAAAATCATGCCAGTTAGAAACAGTGTAACCTAACAATGAAAAAATGTTCTATTTTATTTATTTATTTATTTTGCAGTGAGGGGGCATTGTGCACTTTTGGAGTCGCCTATGCCATAAACAAAAGTGAATCTTTTATCAAATGTTAAGTTGAGCTATATACACCTGGTGTGATTTCTGTATGGGTTATATACACCTGGTGGGATTTCTGTATGGGCTGTGTATACCTGGTGTGATTTCTGTATGGGCTGTATACACCTGGTGTGATTTCTGTATTGGCTGTGTACACCTGGTGGGATTTCTGTATGGGCTGTGTACACCTGGTGGGATTTCTGTATGGGCTGTGTACACCTGGTGGGATTTCTGTATGGGCTGTGTACACCTGGTGTGATTTCTGTATTGGCTGTGTACACCTGGTGTGATTTCTGTATTGGCTGTGTACACCTGGTGGGATTTCTGTATGGGCTGTGTACACCTGGTGGGATTTCTGTATGGGCTGTGTACACCTGGTGGGATTTCTGTATGGGCTGTGTATACCTGGTGTCATTTCTGTATGGGCTGTGTACACCTGGTGTCATTTCTGTATGGGCTGTGTACACCTGGTGGGATTTCTGTATGGGCTGTGTACACCTGGTGGGATTTCTGTATGGGCTGTGTATACCTGGTGTCATTTCTGTATGGGCTGTGTACACCTGGTGTCATTTCTGTATGGGCTGTGTACACCTGGTGTCATTTCTGTATGGGCTGTGTACACCTGGTGTCATTTCTGTATGGGCTGTGTACACCTGGTGTCAATTCTGTATGGGTTGTGTACACCTGGTGTCATTTCTGTATGGGCTGTGTACACCTGGTGTCATTTCTGTATGGGCTGTATACACCTGGTGTGATTTCTGTATGGGCTGTGTACACCTGGTGTGATTTTTGTGTGCGCTGTATACACCTGGTGTGATTTTTCTATGGGCGACGTTCCCTATTATGAATATTTGTGCAGGGTGATCGGCATTTTGTGGGTGACAGATATTTTGCTCCTACATCAGGTGATTGACAGTTTGTTGAGATAGATTAATAATCCGCAGCAGTGTAAACGCACCTTAAAGAGCGACTTAATGTTTTAGAAATTATTTTATATGTTTTATGGTAATTAATTTTGAACAGATCTAAGGGGAACCTGGTCCGAGTCCCCCACAATTGCTCCAAAGACCTATTAGGAAAGTGCAGGAGAGCAGACAGAGCAGCGCAGGTTCAGTAGAAAATCAGAGTCCTGTCTCCTGAACCGTGCACTTCACCTATGGGGGTCTCAGGACACATTACTGCACCAGTCTAAGAATTAATGGACCTTTTTGATGACCCTTCTTTTGAGAATCCTACAGCATGGTGCATGCTGGGATACTCGAAAGAAGCGTTATCATGGGGCGGAGGCTGCAGTCACTGCCACAGCCTATGCCCCTCCCTGAAATGAGGCGTCATCAAGGGGCAGGATAGGAAATTATTAATGCAAGTATATTAAAAAAAAACAACTATATTTTGGCACTAAGTAGATAGGGATTTAGAATGAAAATTACTTTGCCTTCGGACCAAACCTTTAAGTTACTCTTTAAATGTTTACTAGTGCAGCTACTAGCAACTAATCAGTACTGTGGTACCTAGTTTGATGATAGTTGGTAACAATTTCAATCATCTCCTTACCATTGTTAAGGTATACAAGTTTATATGATAGGGGCTAACCTGACATTGAAAGTGATCGCTGTATAACGTTGGTGATGTGTCATGTATTGACAGTTGTTCTCAGGCTGTATTTCTGTACTGACAATTGTTCTGGTGATGCAGTCATGTACTGACTGTGGTTCTGGGGCTGTATTTCTGTACTGTTGATTGTTCTTGTGATGTAGTTATGTACGAACGTAGGAGCGCAGCATGTAGCGTTTTTTGAGCGTTGGAATCCTTTTTTTATTTCTACTGCGCATGCTCAGCTCTTGTGTTTAATAATTGAAATCAATGTTTCTTAATCTCTCTCGGAGGCTGAATGATCAGCTGATTGCCCGGCGGCTGGATTTTGAGATCGATCAGCTGGCTTTTGAGAACGATCATCTGATCGCTCAGCTACTGTGAACAATCAGGTGATCACCCAGCGGCCGGCCGCTGGGTGATCAGCTGATCGTTCACAATAGCCAGCTGCTGGTAAAACAGTAAAAAAAAAAACAACGGTTCGTTGTTTTGCAGCATCAGTCACATCAATTGTGCCACTATCTGCAACGCATCCATTGCATAAGTCACACAACTGATTGTGACAGATGCAAAACAACACAAGTATGAAAGCAGCCTTACCAGTAGGGGGCGTTACAACTTAAAGTGCCTAGGGCAGCATGAATGCCAAATACGGCCCTGGATGAATCGGAATACACCCTAAAAAAATGGATCATTTCATTTGGCTTTATGTTCTGCTGTTATCATCTAGTAGCCTAGGTATTAAGGTTTTGTTCATACAATGCATGTTTGTTCAGTTTTTTGTAACATTTTTAATAATTTTTCTGGAAAATAAAAGCTGATTTTTACAGTATCAGCAAAAGCTATAAAATTTCTTAAATCTAATGCACCTGATTGTTTTATTTCTTTACAGCAAATAGAGGGCAGCAGTTATAACCTGCCCAGGCCAAGGAACTAATGCACTAGCAGGATGCAGCAAGACCCCCAATAGGGTGGAGGCATCACTGGTGCAAAAGAAGCAAATCACTCACACACTTCCAATCGATGGAGAGGTCGATTGCTGGATGATAAAATTGCACACAAGTGGCTTGTATAGGGTGCCGTTCACACTTGTAGGTGCACAGTAGCTGATTAGCAGCCTATTAGTCACGGCCATACTATTCGACAAGGCGGGCTGTGCCAGTAGTATTCAAGTGCACCATGCAGGGACAAGGACTCCAACATACAAGGCCTAACATTAAGGGGCCTTGCTAAATCCCGTATAAAATGTTATGTGCAAATAATATATGAGGTATTGCATGGACCCACAAGCATGAGAGCCTGTGATGTGGGTTGTGGGCAACCGTATTCTGGCCATAATACCATCCAATATGTCTAATATATTTTATAAATGTTTTTTGCACATAACATTTTATATGTTACGCACTATGTGGAGGCCAATATACTATTTGGAGGTCTATGAGGGAGCCTTTAGACTTTATGGAGAGCTATTTGAATGGCACTGTACTGTATGCAAGCAATGATACAGTGTGAAGGTTTGTGTGGGGTCCATTATACTGTGTGAAGCGCTGTGTGTCATCCACTCTACAGTGTGAAGAGGTGATGGGGCCATTAGAGAGTGTGAAGAGCTGGGTGGACCAATAAACTGTATTTAGGCCTATAATGCTGCATGGAAGGCTGTGTGGGGGTTACAGTCATACAGATCATACTGTATAGGGGTCACCATACTTTCCTGGGGTAGTTGAGGTGGGTACTGTAGTGTCATCATATTGTGTGTGTGTGTGTGTAGGGGACAATGCAGGAATTCACTGTGGGAGTATTTTTCAGTGTTTGTAGTGTACGTTCCTTGGCATCAAACTCCATGGATGCAGTGAAAGTGGAATCTAAGGGCTTCAGTCAGAGTTAAATAAATTCCTAGGGGCTGTAAAGTTGTTAGATATGTAATGCCGGTGTCCCTACACTGCCCCTCTTCTCTCTCCTGCAGGATTGTCGCAGGGAAGGTAATTCCGTGTGATGGGTGTAAGCGATGTTGTGCGCCACGGGCAGCGATTTGCCCGTGACGCACAACCGACGAGGGCGGGTTCGCTCGCTAGCGATATCGATAGCGATATCGCAGCGTGTAAAGTGCCCTTTAAACCTAGGGAATGACAGTGTGAGGTGATCACCAAAACATTGCATTTCAACTTCTTACATAATTTCTATAAAGCTGAAAGCACAGGCATCAGATATTATTGCAAGCTTTACTTTGATTGAAAATTAGTTTAATTTATCCAAAAAGTGCATGTGCAAGGATTTCTTCAAACCCGAAGCAGATGAAAAGGAAAGTCTTGGAAATTAATGTAACAAATTCTATAATTAAATAAATTATTCCAAGCCTAAATAATGTATTCATTGCCTCAATTGAGGCAAAAATTATGGACTCACCTGGCTCTGAGGATGTTCATTCAGTTGTTAACTTTTGTTTAAAAAATGGAGATCACAGACCTGGCACAAAACTAAAGTCATTTCAAATGTCAACTTTCTGGCTTTAAGAAACACTAAACAAATCATGAAAACATAATGTGCTAGCCAGTAAAGGTTACTTTTCAAAACCAAAAAGGGGGAAAAATTATGGAAGCACTCAATTTTGAGGTAAAAATTATGGAATCATGAAAAACAAACAAAATAACACTCCAAGACATCACTAGTATTTTGCTGCACCACCTCTGACTTTTATAATAGCTTGCAGACTCTGAGGCATGGACTTAATGAGTGACAAACAGTACTCTTCATCAATCTGGCTCCAACTTTCTCTGATTGCTGTTGCCAGATCAGCTTTGCAGGTTGGAGCCTTGTCATGGACACTTTTCTTCAACTTCCACCAAAGATTTTCAATTGGAATGATATCTGGACTATTTGCAGGCCATGACATTGACCTTATGTGTTTTCTTATGCTTAACAATTTTAAGCTGCTTTATCTAATGATTTACATGGTCATTTTACTCCTGAATTGGTAACCTGTGGTTAAAATTTATAATAGTCATAGAACACAGTAACTGCAATGGTTGAAAAATCGCATTATATATATAATGAAATGTGACCACAGCAACTACAAGTATAGGATAGTAAATTAATCGGCAGCCTCCCAGAGAGACAAGTGCATACCATTTAAATGTGATTATATCCACTACATGGCTAATTTTAGCTACATTTGCCGGCTACCATCAGGATAAAATTATTTATATAGCCCAACACAATAACAACACAAAAAATAGTTATTTCCCACTGAGTGTAGTCACTAAATGAAACAAAATTTTTACGAAATTTGAATAATTATTGTAAAACTGACATGTATTAATTATATTAAGACGCATTCATCCAATGCACCATGTGTGTTGTACAACTGTAACATTACATTTTTTAGAAAACTTTTTTGTGTATATATATGTTTTTTCACTTTTTGTCACTAAATTATAATAAAATTTGATATTTTAATATGAATATGTGGAATTGCTCCCAGTTTTTTTGCAATATATGAATCATATGGAGCTAGCATAAAATGCATATGAATATAAAAATCTGGATTATCTGTATGGTATAATAGCTGTAGTACCCTGGATAGTAACTAATAGTGATGAGCGAGTATGCTTGTTACTACTCGGTACTCGCACGAGTATCACTGTACTCGGGCTACTCGGCGGGGACCGAGTAATCTCGCGATACTCGTGCTGTACTCGTGGTCTTCATCCCTGCATGTTGGCGCTCTTTTGAGAGCCAGCCCTCATGCAGGGATTGGCAGGCAGACCACTGCAATGCCACAGCCCTGTTAGTTGTGGAATTGCAGTGATTGGCCGGCCTGCACAGCGTGACCGAGCCTTTATACCGGCGGGCGCGCTGTGCTCTGCACACAGCCATCTAGACAGTCAGTGCAGGGAGAGTGTTGCTGCTTCAGGGAAAGGTTTGCAGCCCTTTATAGTTATTTCCGTAGCAGGGCTGCAAACAGTGTGACCAGAAGTCCTTCTCAGGACTATTATAGTTGTATACAGGCAGGCAGGGTATAGTCAGGTCGGAGTACAGTAGCAGAGTCCTTCTCAGGACTATTGTTGCTGTATACAGGCAGGGTATAGCCAGGTCGGAATACAGGCTAGTGACCAGAAGAGTCCTTGTCAGGACTATTGTAGCAGTATACAGGCAGGCAGGCAGGGTATATAGCCATTCCTAGTGGTGACCGTCTACCAGCCTTCATCATATCTGGGGCTGGTGTACACAGTCTAAAACAGTCCAGATAGTGTCAGACTTCTCAGTAATTGTCGCTCCTAAAAACCTGTTAGGTTCTTAGTGCGTCCGTGCTTGCATTTAAAAACCGCACGTGTGTGCCTGTCGGTGGCAGCGTGCAGGTGCACGTTTTGCACAAACTATTATATAATGCACAAGTCTAGTGTATAATACACGTCAGTCAGCAGTGTCTGATAGTGTCAGACTTCTCAGTAATTGTTGCTCCTAAAAACCTGTTAGGTTTTTAGTGCGTCCGTGCTTGCATTTAAAAACTGCACGTGTGTGCCTGTCGGTGGCAGCGTACAGGTGCACGTTTTGCACAAACTATTATATAACGCACAAGTCTAGTGTATAATACACGTCAGTCAGCAGTGTCTGATAGTGTCAGACTTCTCAGTAATTGTCGCTCCTAAAAACCTGTTAGGTTCTTAGTGCGTCCGTGCTTGCATTTAAAAACCGCATGTGTGTGCCTGTCGGTGGCAGCGTCAGGCTCCATATTGTCCCTGGATAGAGACGTGCATGATGGCCTGTAAACCTAAAGTGCCCATTGTAAGGAAGTGGGTCTATTGTAGTATAGCCCTTAGGCAGGGCAGCCAAAAATTTGGAGGCTCCACATTGTCCCTGGATAGAGATGTGCATGAGGGCCTCAAAACATTGTTCCCATAGCAAAGGAGCGGGTCTCTTGTCGTTGTAATGCCCATTCTGAAAGAATGGGCGAAAAAATTTACCACTGGGGGTATACCTGAAACAACAGCCTAACTATTGTAACGGTCATCATGATGGCGCATGAGGAGAGGGAGGAGCAGTCCAGCGATTAGCCAAAGTGCAGAAGTGTGTTACCATGGGTGAGTGGAGGTACATGGCAAATTCCCGTTACAAACTTTAAATTCCGCTGTCATTTGCTGGTGGTGTGTGGTGAAGTCTGGCCCAATCCAACCCTTGTTCATCTTGATCAGAGTCAGCCTGTCAGCATTTTCAGTTGACAGGCGGGTGCGTTTATCTGTAATGATTCCACCTGCGGCACTAAAAACACGCTCTGACAAAACGCTAGCGGCAGGGCAGGCCAGGACTTCCAAGGCGTAGAGAGCCAATTCATGCCACGTGTCCAGCTTGGATACCCATTAATTGTAAGGCACAGAGGAATGTCGGAGTACAGTTGTTTGATCTGCAAGGTACTCCTTGAGCATCTGGGCAAACTTAGGATTTCTTGTGGCACTACCCCGCACCTCAGGGGCTGTGGTATGTGAGGGGCTGAGAAAACTGTCCCACATCTTAAAGACTGTTCCCCTACCTCTGGCGGATTGGACTTGTGCCCCTCTCGGCTGTACGCCTTGGTTGTCCACTGATTCCTGACCTATGCCGCTAGCGTTTTGTGAGGGGAATGCTTTGCCTACTTCCGTGACTATGGCCTTCTGGAACTGTTGCATTTTGCCTGACCTCTCCGCCTCGGGAATAAGAGACATAAAGTTCTCCTTTTAGCGTGGGTCTAACAGTGTTACCAACCAGTAATGATTGTCGGCCAAGATGTTCTTAACGCGAGGGGCACGAGACAGGCAGCTTACCATAAAGTCAGCCATGTGTGCCAGACTCTTAACAGCCATCACTTCAGTATCCTGACCAACACGATGACTGAACATGCTGTCCTCCCCCTCCTCCTCATAATCTACCCTGTCCTCTGGCCAACCACGCTGAACCGAGGATATGACTGCATGTCATATCCTCAATTTGGCCGGAGAGTTGCTCCATGTCTTCATCCTCCTCCTCGTCATAGTCCTCCACTGCACGTTGTGATGAGACGAGGCTGGGCTGTGTGTTATCACCCACACCCACTACTGTTTCTTGCTCCAACTCATCGCGCTCCGCCTGCAATGCATCATGTTTGTTTTTGAGCAGAGACCATTTTAGAAGGCAGAGAAGCGGTATGGTGACGCTAATAATGTCGTCATCGCCGCTCACCATCTTGGTGGAGTCATCAAAGTTTTGGCGGATGGTACATAGGTCGGACATCCATCTCCACTCCTCAGGTGTTATGTGTGGAGTTTGACCCATTTCCCTACGGCTTAGGTGATGCAGGTACTCAACAACTGCCCTCTTCTGCTCACATATCCTGACCAACATGTGCAGAGTTGAATTCCAACGCGTGGGGACATCACACACCAGTCTGTGAGCCGGAAGATGCAAATGGCGCTGAAAGCCGGCAAGGCCGGCTGAAGCAGTAGGTGACTTTCGAAAATGTGCAGACAGGCGGCGAACTTTTACCAGCAGATCAGACAGCTCTGGGTATGACTTTAGAAACCGCTGAACCACGAGGTTGAGCACATGGGCCACGCATGGACCATGTGTCAGCTGGCCTCGCCTCAAAGCCGTCACCAGGTTCCGGCCATTGTCACACACAACCTTTCCTGGCTTTAGGTTCGGAGGTGTGAGCCAGTGATCTGCATGCTGTTTCAGAGCTGTCCACACCTCTTCTGCATTGTGGGGTTTGTCACCTATGCAGATTAGCTTCAGCACAGCCTGTTGCCGCTTCGCCGAGGCAGTGCTGCAGTGCTTCTGTGTCGCCCTGGACAAGCCAGGGGCCACAGAGCACAACACTTACACACCCCACACTCCCTGCAGGCACATCATAGTCATAACACAAAATCCTTGTTGCCTTCCCCAGGGGCTGTTGTCCACACCAGGGGGTGGAGCCAGGCGGTTGGTCTCCACATACCAATGAGTTCACAGTCCTGGAGGAGGGAAAACACAGGCAGTGAGAGTTAAGCTAAGGAAGTGGAAGGAGGAAAGTAGTAGAGAGGAGAAAAGTGACAGCAAAGAGCCTGAAGTTGGTCCGGGTGTGTGGCCCGGACAGGACAGCAAGGTTGGCAGGATGTGGTGACCGTCTGCAGTGGAGGCCGATTGGAGTCTGCCGTAAGGACCGTGGACGGGTGGTGACCCGGTGGTACCGGACCGGTATACAAAGAGAAGCCAGCACCATTGGCAGGGGCCTTTCGGATCCCGGCAAGGCTTGGTGTCGCCGTGAATTTGCCAAATCCGTTAGTGAAGGGGACCTCCGGGTTTCCAAACAGCCAAGTCCCGATAGAAGGCAACCGTCTATCCGTGAAGGGGAGACACCGCCACCGCCAAGGGCAACCGTCTCCCAGGGCCAGCGCCTGTGGGCAAAAGGGGCTCCTCCGGCCCATATCCAGGTCGGGGAGCGGGTTACTGGTGGGAACCCATCACTACCAACACTGAACTTAGGTGCAGGGAGAGACAGTCATCACTAACCTGCAGGGAGGAACAACCACAGCCGTCCGAGGGACCCGTCCATCCAGCTGCTTGTTTTACCGTGAACTGTGTCATCATCATTGGGCTGAGTGAGTTCCTCCGTGCCGTGCGGCACAGCGCTGCCCCTGCGACCCTGCACCTCATCAGGCCCCGCAACCCGCCTGTCATCCATCTCTACCCCATCACCGGGCCCCGGGACAACCAACCCCCCTACCCACGGAGGGGAGAAATAACAACAAAGCTTCTCCCTGTCACAGGCTCCCGGGATCCCCGTCCAGAGCAGCGGTGGTGTCCACACAATCACCACAACCGTGGGTGGCGTCACGGACAATATCCCCAAAACCCAAACCACCCCTTTTCACTCACGGGCGAGGAGCACCGCTCGAGTCCCCGGGATCCGGCCATCGCTCGAGCCACCGAGCAGCAGCAGCCGTAGAGCAGCGGCAGCCGGACGCGAGCAGTGGGAGAGCGCAGCGTCCCCTCCTCCGCCCGCGACACTTCCAGCTTGGGACTGGTGTGGAGGGTAAAGTGGATGAGGATGCGCAGGAGGAGGAGGAGGCTGAGGAGCATGACATTCCGGAGCTGTAGAGTGTGGGTGAAACCCTGACTGAGGTAGGGCCTGCAAAACTTGGTGTGGGAAGGACGTGTTCCGTCCCTCGCTCAGACTGGGTCCCAGCTTCCACAATATTAACCCAGTGTGCCGTCAACGAGATGTAGCGGCCTTGCCCACAAGCACTTGTTCACGTGTCTGTGGTTAGGTGGACTTTGGCTGAAACAGCGTTGTTCAGGGCACGTGTGATGTTTTGTGACACTTGGTTATGCAATGCGGGGACGGCACACCGGGAGAAATAGTGGCGGCTGGGGACCGAGTAACGTGGGACAGCTGCCGCCATCAGGTCGCGGAATGCTTCTGTCTCCACCAGCCTAAAAGGCAACATTTCCAGCGCAAGCAGTCGCGAAATGTTAGCATTTAGAAGTGTGGCATGTGGGGCGTTGGCAGTGTATTTGCGCCTGCGTTCAAAGGTTTGCTGAATGGATAACTGAACGCTGCGCTGGGACAAGGACGTGCTTGATGATGGTGTTATTTCTGCGTGGGAAACTGCAGGTGCAGGGCCGGAGGAGGCTTGTTCGCGGGCAGCATGGACAGGGGATTTTACTCGCATGCACAACAAGCAAAGACGTAGCAGTGACATCAGCAAGCACTGCTCCTCGACTCTGTTGTACATCACAC